>NC_134399.1:186662128-186837363 GCF_050003625.1 Haematobia irritans | reverse complement strand
AATCAGAGTGAGATTGGAAACACTTTGGCAGTGTGTGAAAATTGTGGGTTTTTATTTTATACCCACAATAATAGAATGTGCGAATCATAAGTTTGCCATTCCGTTTGTATTGGGTGCTTAGCGGTAAATTTCATTTCGATTAGGTTTAAATTTGGTAAGTGATATTATTATATATACCCTCTAATAGTTAATTGGGTAATTATTGACCCTATCGGTCAATAATTACCCAGCAACATTTTTGGAAGTTCTTCCAAAGTCATTACTTTTAATGACCATTCAATATAATATATATATATATATATATATATATATATATATATATATATATATATATATATATATATATATATATATATATATATATATATATTATATATATATATATATATATATATATATAACGCCCACATAAACCGATCCCCACTCAGAGTTGCCAAAATTGAGAGAAAATTTACAAAAACATAAAACAAAAGATTTGCTAAATTTTATTTCTATCGAAAATTTTGTCAACAATTTTTCTATAGACAATTTTATCAAAATTTTACTTCTACTTCCAAAACATTACCAAACACCAAAACAAATATGTTGTTACAATTTAAGTTTTATACAAAATTTTATTTCTATAGAGAATTTTTTCAAAATTTTATTTCTATAGAAAATTTTGTCAAAATTTTATTTCTATAGAAAATTTTGTCAAAATTTTATTTCTTTAGAGAATTGTGTCAAAATTTTATTTCTTAAGAAAATTTTGTCAAAATTTTATTTCTAAAGAAAATTATGTCAAAATTTTATTATTTTGCCAAAATGTTGTATTTATAGAAAATTTCGTCAACATTTTATAACATATGTATAGAACATTTGTTCAAAATTTTATTTGTTTTATTTAATGTTTATTTATTTATTTGTTTACAGCAAGACAATGTCTTATACAATAGTTGAAATAATACGCATCTTAACTAGGATTACAAAAATTAATATAATGAGAAATTTTATAAAAAATTGAGGAAAAACATTTCTTTTAAATAGTAATAATTTATATAATTAATGATTTTTGAAAAGTAATAATATTATTAGTATTTATAATAATATCGTAGAAAATTTAACATTTAAATGCAAAGACGTGATAGTATGTAAAAAAGAAGTTTATGAAGGATAAGATAGATGTAAATTAATTCCGATACAATTGAAGTATTCGCTTTTTAAAAATAAAGGGGTTGCTGATGCTTTGTATGTTGCTCGGTAATGTGTTCCAAAGACGTATTGTACTGATAAAGAATTGCCATTTGGAAAAAAGACATCGACGCCTAAATGGCATTATTTTTCTTCCTCTGCTTGATCTTGTGAATCTCAATTAGCAATACAAGTTATCCGGTGTCCGTTTATTATTTCTATAAAAAAGATTTTTAAAATTTTATTTTGATAGAAAATTTCCTCAAAATTTTATTTCTCTAGATAATTTTGTCAAAATTTTATTTCTATAGAAAATTTTGTCAAAATTTTATTTATATAGAAAAATTTTTATACCCTCCACCATTGCATGAGGGTATATTAACTTTGTCATTCCTTTTGTAACACATCGACATATTGCTCTAAGACCCCATAAAGTATATATTCTGGGTCGTGGTGAAATTCTGAGTCGATCTAAGAATGTCCGTCCGTCCGTCTGTTGAAATCACGCTAACTTCCGAACGAAACAAGCTATCGACTTGAAACTTGGCACAAGTAGTTGTTATTGATGTAGGCCAGATGGTAGTGCAAATGGGCCATATCGGACCACTTTTACGTATAGCCCCCATATACACCGACGCTCAGATTTGGTTTGCGGAGCCTCATGGATGAGCAAAATTCATGCGATCCGGTTGAAATTTGGTACGTGGTGTTTGTATATGGTCTCTAAGAACCATGCAAAAATTGGTCCATATTGGTCCATAATTATATGTAGCCCCCATATAAACCGATCCCCAGATTTGACCTCCGGAGCTCTTGGAGGAGCAAAATTCATCCGATCCGGTTGAAATTTGGTACGTGGTGAAATTTGGTACATTGCGCTAGTATATGGCCGCTAACAACCATGCCAAAATTGATCCATATCGGTCTATAGTTATATATAGCCGATCCCCAAAAATAATCTACCAAAATTTTATTTCTATAGAAAATTTTGTCAAAATTTTATTTCTAAAGAAAATTTTGTCAAAAATTTATTTCTGTAGACAATTTTGTTAAAATTTTATTTTCATCGAAAATGTTGTCAAAATTTTATTTCTTTAGAAAATTGTGTCAAAATTTTATTTCTTAAGAAAATTTTGTCAAAATTTTTTTCTAAAAAATTTATGTCAAAATTTTTTCTAAAGAAATTTATGTCAAAATTTTATTATTTTGTCAAAATTTTGTCAACATTTTATAACATATGTATAGAACATTTGTTCAAAATTTTATTTCTATAAAAAAGATTTTTTAAATTTTATTTTGATAGAAATTTTCCTCAAAATTTATTTATTTCTCTAGATAATTTTGTCAAAATTTTATTTCTATAGAAATTTTTGTGAAAATTTTATTTCTATAGAAAAATTTTTATACCCTCCACCATAGGAAGAGGGTATATTAACTTTGTCATTCCTTTTGTAACACATCGAAATATTGCTCTAAGACCCCATAAAGTATATATTGTGGTCGTGGTGAAATTCTGAGTCGATCTAAGAATGTCCGTCTGTTGAAATCACGCTAACTTCCGAACGAAACAAGCTATCGACTTGAAACTTGGCACAAGTTGTTGTTATTGATGTAGGTCAGATGGTATTGCAAATGGGACATATCGGACCACTTTTACGTATAGCCCCCATATAAACCGACGCTCAGATTTGGTTTGCGGAGCCTCTTGGTGGAGCACAATTCATCCGATCCGGTTGAAATTTGGTACATGGTGTTATTATAACGTCTCTAACAACCATGCAAAAACTGGTCCACATCGGTCCATAATTATATACACCCCATATAAACCGATCCCCACATTTGACCTCCGGAGCCTCATGGATGAGCAAAATTCACGCGATCCGGTTGAAATTTGGTACGTGATGTTTGTATATGGTCTCTACGAACCATGCAAAAATTGGTCTATATCGGTCTATAATTATATGTAGCCCCCATATAAACCGATCCCCAGATTTGAGCTCCGTAGCTCTTGGAGGAGCAAAATTCATCCGATCCGATTGAAATTTGGTACGTGGTGAAATTTGATACATTGCGCTAGTATATGGCCGCTAACAACCATGCCAAAATTGATCCATATCGGTCTATAGTTATATATAGCCGATCCCCAAAAATAATATACCAAAATTTTATTTTGATAGAAAATTTTGTCAAAATTTTATTACGTTGCTATTTTGTCAAAATGTTATTACCATAGAAAATTTTGTCAAAATTTTTTCTATAGAAAATTTTTCCAAATTTTATTTCTATAGAAAATTTTGTCAAAATTTTATTACTATACAAAATTTTGTCAAGATTTTATTTCTATAGAAAATTTTGTCAAAATTTACTATAGAAAATTTTGTCAACATTTTATTTCTATAGAATATTTTGTCAAAATATTATTACTATACAAAATTTTGTCAACATTTTGTTTCTATAGAAAATTTTTCCAAATTTTATTTCTATAGAAAATTTTGTCAAAATTTTATTACTAAACAAAATTTTGCCAAGATTTTATTTCTATAGAAAATTTTGTCAAAATGTTATTACTATAGAAAATTTTGTCAACATTTTATTTTCTATAGAAAAGTTTTCCAAATTTTATTTCTATAGAAAATTTTGTCAAAATGTTATTACTATACAAAATTTTGTCAAGATTTTATTTCTATAGAAATTTTTGTCAAAATGTTATTACTATACAAAATTTTGTCAAGATTTTATTTCTATAGAAAATTTTGTCAACATTTTATTACTATACAAAATTTTGTCAAGATTTTATTTCTATAGAAAATTTTGTCAAAATGTTATAAATATAGAAAATTTTGTCAACATTTTATTTCTATAGAAAAGTTTTCCAAATTTTATTTCTATAGAAAATTTTGTCAAAATGTTATTACTATACAAAATTTTGTCAAGATTTTATTTCTATAGAAAATTTTGTCAAAATGTTATTACTATACAAAATTTTGTCAAGATTTTATTTCTATAGAAATTTTTGTCAAAATTTTATTACTATACAAAATTTTGTCAAGATTTTATTTCTATAGAAAATTTTGTCAAAATTTTATTACTATACAAAATTTTGTCAAGATTTTGTTTCTATAGAAAATTTTGTCAAAATGTTATTACCATAGAAAATTTGTCAATATTTTATTTCTATAGAAAATTTTGTCAAAATGTTATTACCATAGAAAATTTTGTCAACATTTTATTTCTATAGAAAATTTTCCAAATTTTATTTCTATAGAAAATTTTGTCAAAATTTTACTACTATATAAAATTTTGTCAAGATTTTATTTCTATAGAAAATTTTGTCAAAATGTTATTACTATAGAAAATTTTGTCAAGATTTTATTTCTATAGAAAAGTTTTCCAAATTTTATTTCTATAGAAAAATTTGTCAAAATGTTATTACTATACAAAATTTTGTCAAGATTTTATTTCTATAGAAAATTTTGTCAAAATGTTATTACTATACAAAATTTTGTCAAGATTTTATTTCTATAGAAATTTTTGACAAAATTTTATTACTATACAAAATTTTGTCAAGATTTTATTTCTATAGAAAATTTTGTCAAAATTTTATTACTATACAAAATTTTGTCAAGATTTTGTTTCTATAGAAAATTTTGTCAAAATGTTATTACCATAGAAAATTTTGTCAATATTTTATTTCTATAGAAAATTTTGTCAAAATGTTATTACCATAGAAAATTTTGTCAACATTTTATTTCTATAGAAAAATTTTCCAAATTTTATTTCTATAGAAAATTTTGTCAAAATTTTACTACTATACAAAATTTTGTCAAGATTTTATTTCTATAGAAAATTTTGTCAAAAGTTTATTACTATACAAAATTTTGTCAAGATTTTATTTCTATAAGAAATTTTGTCGAAATGTAGTGCTATAGGAAGTTTCGCCAAAATTTTATTTCTATAGAATATTTTGTCAAGATATTATTACTATACAAAATTTTGTCAACATTTTATTACTATAGAACATTTTTCCAAATTTTATTTCTATAGAAAATGTTGTCAAAATTTTATATCTATAGAAAATTATGTATGCTTTGTTTAATTCATAATTATTTATAGACATCTCTATATAAACCCATTAGGATTTAAGGTGGTTTATACAGATATTTACTCTGAAAAAAGCATGCTCGTTTCAAAAAAAATATATGTCTTTACGCTCATATTGATTCCGAGCCAAAAAATTGTCTAATTGAAGTAAGGATATATTTAAGGCAAAATTGTCTTTTAAATTTAAGTTTTGCGTAGTTGATTGTAGGACACAAATTTTAAATTATTGGTTTTTTGCTTTTTTCTTCATGTTCTATCAAAGTGCTTTAAAGTCATAAAGGGTGATTTGTTAAGAGCTTGATAACTTTTTTTTAACGCCTAAATTTTGCAAAATCTCATCGGTTCTTTATTTGAAACGTTAGATTGGTCCATGACATTTACTTTTTGAAGATAATTTCATTTAAATGTTGACCGCGGCTGCGTCTTAGGTGGTCCATTCGGAAAGTCCAATTTTGGGCAACTTTTTCGAGCATTTCGGCCGGAATAGCCCGAATTTCTTCGGAAATGTTGTCTTCCAAAGCTGGAATAGTTGCTGGCTTATTTCTGTAGACTTTAGACTTGACGTAGCCCCACAAAAAATAGTCTAAAGGCGTCAAATCGCATGATCTTGGTGGCCAACTTACCGGTCCATTTCTTGAGATGAATTGTTCTCCGAAGTTTTCCCTCAAAATGGCCATAGAATCGCGAGCTGTGTGGCATGTAGCGCCATCTTGTTGAAACCACATGTCAACCAAGTTCAGTTCTTCCATTTTTGGCAACAAAAAGTTTGTTAGCATCGAACGATAGCGATCGCCATTCACCGTAACGTTGCGTCCAACAGCATCTTTGAAAAAATACGGTCCAATGATTCCACCAGCGTACAAACCACACCAAACAGTGCATTTTTCGGGATGCATGGGCAGTTCTTGAACGGCTTCTGGTTGCTCTTCACTCCAAATGCGGCAATTTTGCTTATTTACGTAGCCATTCAACCAGAAATGAGCCTCATCGCTGAACAAAATTTGTCGATAAAAAAGCGGATTTTCTGCCAACTTTTCTAGGTAATAAAATTCAATGATTTGCAAGCGTTGCTCGTTAGTAAGTCTATTCATGATGAAATGTCAAAGCATACTGAGCATCTTTCTCTTTGACACCATGTCTGAAATCCCACGTGATCTGTCAAATACTAATGCATGAAAATCCTAACCTCAAAAGAATCACCCTTTATTAACAAAATGTCCTATTTTTAAACGCTTTTTTGCTTTGTAGTCAAGATACACAAGGTCAACAAATTTAAAGATTTTTTTTCATTAATTTTGAAGAATTTTTCAGAATTATTAAAGCCAAGATTAGCCAAGGAAAATGTTCTTTCATTCACTTCACTTAAATATAAGGATACAACGATTTCATTGATAATTCTATCGACTTTTGGACTAGGAAAAAAACTTTATATTGAAGAAATGCGTAATGTATACTAAACAAAATTCTTCGGTATATTTCTACTAAATTCCTTCTAACTCGGTTTTCCATTCCATACAGTTGGTCCAGTTCTCGAGGCCTGATTCTCATTTCCTCCACAACATTAAACGGTTGTCTATTAATCAACATCTCATAACAACATTCCAAATACTACAAACAAAAGCGATAACGATAAATTTTAATAAGTCGCCGTATTCTAACGAAATAATTTCTAAACTTCCGTAAAGGATATTGATGGATGAATCATAATTTCTAACAACCGTATTCACCTCACAATTCACACTTTCTTTCACAAAAAAAAAAAAAAAAAAAAAAAAAAAAAACTTGAGGCAAAAGCTTTACGCTCAGCGGAAAGAGATTATCAAGAAATTTTACACTTAAGGAAATTTTTTTTCCTGGAAATTCTTTATACCACATACAAAGGCATTGTGATGGTGGCAAATGCCTACAAAAGAATGTAAGGAAGCTGACAATGTAGCTAAGAATTCTGACTTTCACGCAATCCATATATAACTAAACACACATACACGCACACATATATACAGCCGTTGAAAAGAAACCACATGCAGACGAATTTGAAAGCAACAAAACAAACATGGATAACTTTACCAAACTCTCTCTCACACACACACATTCACGTGTGCGGATACAAAGACATTTCACAGATTGGCGGTTTTCAAAAGGAAACGGAAGCAAGCGATAAGTTAGCTTTTTCTGCAATTTTGTTGGTTTTGTGGATAATGTGTTGTGTGTGAAAGTCAGTTTGATTGTATGTGGGCTTAAAGGAATCACATGCATTCTCCACGTAATTTTTTAATGAAAAATGTCTGCTTGTGCAAAAGTGGCAAGGCCATAAAAAACTCAACCCATTATCCTATTTCACGTAGTTTTTTTTCATCATTTTTTGGTTGGTGAATTTAATGACTTTCCTTGCAAAGTACGAAATATGAATATGAGCATATGATGGGGATCATTGTTCTTCCATTTTTAAAAAGAAAATCATAAATTTCAACAACTTTTCCTATGGTGGGAAAATTATGTTTTTTGTGATAACATACATTGTTGTGAAGACTTTTAAATATGCTTGCGTGAAGGGCGCATAAGGGAAGAAGTATGCAAGTTTTTATTAATTTTAGGGAAATCTCTCACACACCATTTTATATTGGTTTTGATAAGGCTTTGGCATATACTATATATTTAAGAGGTCTTTATTGAAATACAAGATTATGTATTGGTTTAGATTTATCAAAGGAATTTATTGTAAAGTCCTCAGGATGTAGTAAAATTTTTCTTAAAATATGGATGCTAAAAAAGGAAAATGAGAAGGTATATTATTTAAATGTCATTTACAAACTACACTCTAGTATGGAAGATTAATTGAACTAATGGTAAGTCGGGCGGATGCAACTATATTGTACCTCGCATAACTTTGTAGATATACAATTTCGATACCATCTTAAATCATTCAAATTTGTTGTTTTGTAAAGGTTGATGTTCCCATATTTTTTTTTATACCCTCCATCATAGGATGGGGGTATATTAACTTTGTCATTCCGTTTGTAACACATCGAAATATTGCTCTAAGACCCCATAAAGTATATATATCCTGGGTCGTGGTGAAATTCTGAGTCGATCTAAGCATGTCCGTCCGTCCGTCCGTCTGTTGAAATCACGCTAACTTCCGATCAAAAGAAGCTATCGACTTGAAACTTGGCACAAGTAGTTGTTATCGATGTAGGTCGGACGGTATTGAAAATGGGCCATATCGGTCTACTTTTACGTATAGCCCCCATATAAAGGGACCCTCAGATTTGGCTTGTGGAGCCTCTAACAGAAGCATATTTTATCCGATCCGGCTGAAATTTGGTATATGGTGTTAGTATATGGTCTCTAACAACCATGCAAAAATTGGTCCACATCGGTCCATAATTATATATAGCCCCCATATAAACCGATCCCCAGATTTGGCTTGCGGAGCCTAAAAGAGAAGCAAATTTCATCCGATCCGGCTGAAATTTGGTACATGGTGTTGGTATATGGTCTGTAACAACCGTGCAAAAATTGGTGCACATCGGTCCATAATTATATATAGCCCCCATATAAACCGACCCCCAGATTTGGCTTGCCGAGCCTCAAAGAGAAGAAAATTTCATCCGATCCGGCTGAAATTTGGTACATGATGTTGGTATATGGTCTCTAACAACCATGCAAAAATTGGTCCATATCGGTCCATAATTATATATAGCGCCCATATAAACCGATCCCCCGATTTGGGTTGCGGAGCCTCAAAGAGAAGCAAATTTCATCCGATCCGCCTGAAATTTGGTACATGATATTGGTATATGGTCTCTAACAACCATGCAAAAAATGGTCCACATCGGTTCATAATTATATATAGCCCCCATATAAACCGATCCCCAGATTTGGCTTGCGAAGTCTCCAAGAGAAGAAAACTTCATCCAATCCGGCTGAAATTTGGTACATGATGTTGGTATATGGTCTCTAACAACCATGCAAAAATTGGTCCATATCGGTCCATAATTATATATAGCCCCCATATAAACCGATCCCCAGATTTGGCTTGCAAAGTCTCCAAGAGAAGAAAATTTCATCCAATCCGGTTGTAATTTGGAACATGGTGTTAGTATATGATCTTTAACAACCCAGGCAGAATTGGTCCATATCGGTCCATAATTATATATAGTCCCCATATAAAACGTTCTCCAGATTTGACCTCCGGAGCCTCTTGGAGGAGCAAAATTCATCCGATCCGGTTCAAATTAGGAACGTGGTGTTAGTATATGGTCGCTAACAACCATACCAAAATAGGTCCAATCACACAAAAATTGGTCCATATCGGTTCGTAATCATGGTTGCCACTAGAACCAAAAATAATCTACCAAAATTTTATTTCTAGAGAAAATTTTGTTAAAATTTTATTCGGTTCATAATAAAATTTTCATCATTGACAAAATTTTATTTCTATAGAAAATTTTGTCAAAATTTTATTTCTATAGAAAATTTTGTTCAAATTTTATTCGGTTCATAATCATGGTTGCCACTCGAACCAAAAATAATCTACCAAGATGTTATTTCTATAGAAAATTTTGTCAAAAGTTTATTTCTATAGAAAATTTTGTTAAAATTTTATTTCTGTAGAATTTTTTGTCAAAATTTTCTTTCTATAGAAAATTTTGTCAAAATTTTTATTTCTATAGAAAATTTTGTGAAAATTTTATTTCTATAGAATTTTTTTTTTGTAATTTTATTTCTGTAGAAAATTTTGTAAAAATTGTATGTCTACTTTGTCAAACTGAATTATATACGTATTGGTTCGATCTTTTTTGATTTAATATATACCACGTATGGACTTACATACAATTTAGAGGAGGTTTTAAGATACCTTGCCATCGGCAAGCGTTACCGCAACTTAAGTAATTCGATTCTGGATGGCAGTGTTTAGAAGAAGTTTCTACGCAATCCATGATGGAGGGTACATAAGCTTCGGCCTGGCCGAACTTATGGCCGTATATACTTGTTTTTTTTTTTTTTTAATTTTTGCCACATCTCTTGGTTTAAAATTTAAACCGGCTAATGCCCTCGGATGCACTATAATAGCAAAATAAATTCGAGTAAATATATGGCCTCTGTAGTCATATGAGTCTAAATCTAAATTTTACTAAAAATGTACCAGTTAAAAAATTTTATTTTGGAATTGTTGCTCACATTTTTGCGGTTAATATAAAAAAAATGTATTTTTTTTATTTGGAAAAAATTGAATTTATAAAAAATTTGTATGAAATTTTATTTCTATAGATTACTAGCGTAACCCGGCCCGCTTCGCTGCGCCTTCCGAAGTATATGTGTAGGAACATTTTGCGTTAACTTAGTCAACCATATTCTTCAAGCTGAAAACAAATTCGAAAAAATTTGAATTCTTTCAAACAAATCGGACAACTTTCTCTATTCGTTTCTATACAGAAATACGGAGGATATGCAGATGTAAAACGGTCCGTCTTAACAAACATCGGGGAGAATCTACCATTTCCACCAAATTTTTTAAATTATGTTCTGCATTCAAGTAGTTGGACAATCTTCTACATTTCTTTGAATTTTAAGCGTGGTTTGTTAAGTAAAGGTATCCTTTCCCGAACATACATCGAAAAATGATGCACCCTCTACGTCGTCTGCCAAATGCATGTAAATTTAAGTTTTTTACTTACAAAAGTCTGGCAGAAGCCTGTGGAAAAATCATAAAATTATGTACCGACTTTCCACTTACGACCGGGAGCCACCATGGTGCAATGGTTAGCATGCCCGCCTTGCATACACAAGGTCGTGGGTTCGATTCCTGCTACGACCGAACACCAAAAAGTTTTTCAGCGGTGGATTATCCCACCTCAGTAATGCTGGTTACATTTCAGAGGGTTTCAAAACTTCTCTAAGTGGTTTCACTGGAATGTGGAACGCCGTTCGGACTCGGCTATAAAAAGGAGGTCCCTTGTGATTGAGCTTAACATGGAATCGGGCAGCACTCAGTGATAAGAGAGAAGTTCACCACTGTGGTATCACAATGGACTGAATAGTCTAAGTGAGCCTGATACATCGGTCTGCCACATAACCTAACCTAACCTTCCACTTACGAACAACGCTCTACTTTCGATTTTCACAAAATCGGACAAAAGGGAACCCTCTCCCTACCTTCACTTCACTCCGACCAAATATCGGAAAATCACGTACCCTATACTAAATCCACAAACTACCCAACGGTCCCTATAAATTCCAAGTAAATCGACAACGTTTAATTCACTATTCCCCTTCCCCTACTAGATATCATGTGCACTGTATTAATTTAATCCTCGCACGTTCCCTGTAAATTTCAAGTAGATCGGAGAAGGTTAAATGTTGCTCTATTGTTTTAAAGGGACATCGCTTTCCCCGATACAATATCGACAAACACCGAAGTGAATAGCACCCTTAACCTTCCCTGAAAATTCCGAGAAAATCTAGAAACTTTTGTAACGTGGTTTTGTCGTCCCACAAACCTTAAATTAAGAACACACGATTTGGTGGTATTTATATAATAATAATACGAGCTTTATTTATTTGACCTTATATAATACGTATAATGCTTATGTTTGCAATGTATGCTGGGGAGTTGGTGATGTATTATGTAGCTTCTAAAGTAAATATGTCGGCGGATCGGTTGTTGACACTTTCCTTCAAGTGTGGGGCAAGGAAGGTTCCCTCCCCGTCCAAATAACCAAATTATTTCTTAACCTTTCCCCCGGCATTTGTAAATTTTAAAGAAAACTTGAGAATTTTATTTTTTTTCAGTTTTAGAGGAGTTCCCCTCCCCCGTCAACGACAAAATATCCAAGAGTAATGTAGCTTATCTTGTAAACGTCGCATAAAATGCCAAGAAAATTGTTTAAATATCGCAAAATCAAGTATCCAATATTAATTTCATAACCTCTCTCCACGTTCTCTGTAAATTTCAAGTAAATTGGAAAACTTTAATTGTTTCTCTGTATGCTCCTAAGAAGAAGCGGATGTGTCCATATGTCCTTTTATTTTTCAACGACCAAATATTGCAAAATCAGGAACATGGTATAAATTTCATAACCTCACCCAGTTTTTCCGTAGAATTTCAGTCGGAGAACTTTTGTTTTGTTTTCTCTGTACTTTAACAAAGTCGGGCAAGGGGCAGGTCCCCTCCCCGTCCACATATGAACACATCAGGTACCTCTTATTAATTTCATAACCTCACCGCATGTTCTCTGTACTTAAAAAAAAATATCGGACAAAGGGAAGGTCGCTCTCCTCGACCAAATATCGAAAAATAAAGTAGCGGATTTTTGTCTAGATGTACACCCCAATCTTCAATGAAAATTTCAAGCAAATCGGTAAACTTTGGTCCAATTTGAAAAAAGTCGGACAAAGGGGATGTTGCCTTCCGCGACCAGGTATCAAACAATGAGGTACCCTATTTTCACCACATGAGCGCCCCCTACGATCTCTGAAAGTTTCAAGTAAATCGGTTCAGCCGTATCCGAGCTTACCCGGAACATACAAACAAACTAACAAGTAAACAAACATACTTTGAATTTTACACGAGGGCAGTTCGGAAACTTCTTAGCTTAGCACAAAAAGCGCGGTATAAACAGAAAAAAATTTTATATAGCCCCCATATAAACCGATCCCCCGATTTGGCTTGTGGAGCCTCTAAGAGAAGCAAATGTCATCCGATCCGGCTGAAATTTGGTACATTGAGTCAGCTTATGATCTCTATCAACCATGCAAAAATTGGTCCACATCGATCCATAATTATATATAGCCCCCATATAAACCGATTTCCCGATTGTGCTTGCGGAGCCTCTTAGAGAAGCAAATTTCATCCGATCTGGCTAAAATTTGGTACATGATGTTAGTATATGATCTTTAACAACCATGCAAAAATTGGTCCACATCGATCCATAATTGTATATAGCCCCCATATAAACCGATCCCCAGATATGACCTCCGGAGCCTCATGGATGAGCAAAATTCATCCGCTTCGGTTGAAATTTGGTACGTCGTGTTAGTACAGTAATCCCTCGATTTACGTCGTCTCGGTTTACGTTGTTTCGATTTACGTCGTCAAATTTTTTGTTCCATCAAACTTCGATTTACGTCGCCATTCGATTTACGTCTTCGATTTTTTGCCCACTTTATCAGAAACGCCTTCCATAAGTAAAATAAGTATCAACGATGATGACATCGAAACATTTTTTTTCTGAAATTCTTACCGATATTACTGAATTACTTTTTTTTTGAAGTTTTTTATTATGTACACGCACATACATACATAAATGGACTTAGGAGTAAGTATAAGCAATTTTTAATTCGGTTTACGTCGTTTCGATTAACGTCGTCAAATTCCGGAACCAATCACGACGTAAATCGAGGGATTACTGTATATGGTTTCTAGCAACCATGCAGGAATTGGTCCATACCGGTCCATAATTATATGTAGCCCCCATATAAACCGATCCTCAGATTTGACCTCCAGTGCCTTTTGGAGAAGCAAAATTCATCCGATCTGCTTGAAATTTGGTACGTGGTGGTAGTATATGATATTTAACAACCATGCCAAAAGTGGTCCATATCAGTCCATAATTATATATAGCCCCCATATATACCGATCCCGAGATTTGGTTTAGGAGCCTCTTGGAGTAGCAAATTTCATCCGAGTCAGTTGAAAATTGGTACATTGTGCTAGTATATGACCGTTAACAACCATGCCTAACTAGGTCCATGTCGGTCTATAGGAATATATAGCCCTCAGATAAATCGATCCGCAATCACACAAAAATTGGTTCATAATGGCATATAGAGTTTCACAGATTCTTTAATTGGTTTCATAGCAATGTGAAACACCTCTCGAGTATTTTGAATACGCTTGTGCAGGTCTTTGGTTCGGAAAGGCATGGAGATCCCTTGCCTTAATGTTGTTATTATCGTTTTTTCGTCCACTTTTTGAAGACGATACAACACTGCCAGTATCACAGTAACAAGAAATGTTACGAAAAACAAAAGATTTATTCAAATTTAAATGTTGGAATGTAATAATGATAGTCTCTTGCGGTTTTTCAGCCAAATATAAAGCAATCACGCTTTAATTTCATTACGAATAACTTTATTTCTGTATGCAATATATCAAAATTCTTTTGTAGGCTTGTAAACAATAAAATGATATGTTACTGAAATAGAAATTATAGCAACTTGAAGTTGGTGGCAATATATATCAGCCTGATCTATAAGGTTACTACTTTCAAATTTAACTTCGGAATCCAGTAAATTTACTACAAGGACCTGTTCCCTCCTTCATGGAAATGGATAAATAATTAATATTCGGAACGGTTAAATTTTCGGCCTTGTTATTTATTGTAATTGCTTGTTAATTATTGTAGTATCACAGTGGAGTGCAAACGAAATTTAGCCTGAAAGAACGGGTTGTCACTCGACTTTGGTTCTATTTAATTTATTTTTCTTTGTAAATTCTACGAAAACTTCTCCCAACGTCATTGTAATGAATGTACCAATCTCTTGGGTCCTTGCGACTTGTCAATTAATCAAAAGAATAATTTTGTTTAGATGTTTGTGTGTGCGTTTCTCAAGTACCAGTCAAGTTCGACTGGGTGTATATCTGCTATCACCTACACAGGAAGTTAAAGACCCACACACACACTCGCACAATTACGAAAAAACACCCACATGTGAATGTGCGTAGGTGGAAGGGCTTTGTTTGTGTGATATGGTATGACAGTGAATTGTGTAGTCGGAAGCTTAATTGAAATTTTATGGCTTTTCTAAAGTGTCTGTCTTGTTGTCTTTCTCTCTCTCTCTCTCGCTCTGTGAGTAATTCTCAAGTGGGATTTAGTAAATGAGTTTGTGTGCTCTTCCGCTTATGCTGGAGTGTTAAATTGTTGAAAAGACTTTTATAAATTAGCTCAAAATTACAAAGCCAATTAAATCTCACACAAATGAGCTGGGATCTTATCACACAAAAAAATTAGATGAGCTAATTTAAGATTTGTTTAGTGTAGGGCTCTATTAAAATGGGATAACATTTTTTCTTTAGAAGTTTTATGAATTCACCCATAAATATATGTAAGAAATTTTTAATTAAACATTAACAAATGTATCTTGTGTAATATTTTTAATTGCAGATATGTGAAACTTTAGATTTAGTTACCCAGCAAAAACTCTTAATACTAAATAATCTCGGATGTAAGTGATATTAAATTGTTAAGCAAAAGGAAGTCCTGTTTATTTTTGTGAGAAGGTGTTTTACAAAACATTAAATTGTAAGCGTGAACCAGAATCAGCAGACAATGTAGTTTGTGAGAAATAAATGGTAACCGAAACTGTCTGGTGATGGTAAGCGTATGGTATTATTGGCATATCAGAGAAAAATTGCGGTGACGTGAAGCTAAAAAATCGATACTAAAACATAGACCGATGCCCATGAACCCAAAATAACTCTAGATTTTCAACTTCAAACAATTCTGATAAAACTTACTCTCTTTAAAAACTCAAGAATTTTAACTCAAGAAGATCGGTAAAGATTTATTTCTATACAATATTATTTCAAAATAGTATTTCTTTCTTTTGTCAAAATTGTATTTCTATAGAATATTTTGTCAAAATTTTATTTCTATTGAAAAATTTTTCAAAATTTTATTTCCACAGATAATTTTCTCAAAATTTTATTTCTATAGAAAATTTTCTCAAAATTTTACTTCTATAGATAATTTTGTAAAAAATTTATTTGTATAGAAAATATTTTTTAAAATTTTATTTCTCTATAAATTTTTGTTAAAATTTTACTTCTATAGAAATTTTTGTCAACATTTTATTTCCATAGAAAATTTTGTATAAATTTATTTCTGTAGAAAATTTTGTCAAAATTTATATCTTCATAGAAAATTTTGTATTAATTTATTTCTATAGATAATTTTGTCAAAATTTATTTCTATAGAAAACGTTGTCAAAATTGTATTTCTATAAAAAAAAACTTTGTCAAAATTTTATTTCTATAGAAAATTTTGTCAAAATTTTATTAGTATAGAATTTTTGTTTATTTCTATAGAAAATTTTGTTAAAATTTTATTTCTGTAGCAAATTTTTTGCAAATTTTATTTCTATAGAATATTTTGTCAAAATTTTATTTCTATAGAAAAATTTGTCAAAATTTTATTTCTACAGATAATTTTCTCAAAATTTTATTTCTATAGAAAATTTTCTCAAAATTTTACTTCTATAGATAATTTTGTAAAAAATTTATTTGTATAGAAAATATTTTTTAAAATTTTATTTCTCTATAAATTTTTGTTAAAATTTTACTTCTATAGAAATTTTTGTCAACATTTTATTTCCATAGAAAATTTTGTATAAATTTATTTCTGTAGAAAATTTTGACAAAATTTATATCTTCATAGAAAATTTTGTATTAATTTATTTCTATAGATAATTTTGTCAAATCTTATTTCTATAGAAAACGTTGTCAAAATTGTATTTCTATAAAAAAAAAACTTTGTCAAAATTTTATTTCTATAGAAAATTTTGTCAAAATTTTATTAGTATAGAATTTTTGTTTATTTCTATAGAAAATTTTGTTAAAATTTTATTTCTGTAGCAAATTTTTTTCAAATTTTATTTCTATAGAAAATTTTGTCAAAATTTTATTTCTATAGAAAAATTTGTCAAAATTTTATTTCTACAGATAATTTTCTCAAAATTTTATTTCTATAGAAAATTTTCTCAAAATTTTACTTCTATAGATAATTTTGTAAAAAATTTATTTGTATAGAAAATATTTTTTAAAATTTTACTTCTCTATAAATTTTTGTTAAAATTTTACTTCTATAGAAATTTTTGTCAACATTTTATTTCCATAGAAAATTTTGTATAAATTTATTTCTGTAGAAAATTTTCTCAAAATTTTACTTCTATAGATAATTTTGTAAAAAATTTATTTGTATAGAAAATATTTTTTAAAATTTTATTTCTCTATAAATTTTTGTTAAAATTTTACTTCTATAGAAATTTTTGTCAACATTTTATTTCCATAGAAAATTTTGTATAAATTTATTTCTGTAGAAAATTTTGACAAAATTTATATCTTCATAGAAAATTTTGTATTAATTTATTTCTATAGATAATTTTGTCAAAATTTATTTCTATAGAAAACGTTGTCAAAATTGTTTTTCTATAAAAAAAAAAAATTTTTGTCAAAATTTTATTTCTATAGAAAATTTTGTCAAAATTTTATTAGTATAGAATTTTTGTTTATTTCTATAGAAAATTTTGTTAAAATTATATTTCTGTAGCAAATTTTTTTCAAATTTTATTTCTATAGAATATTTTGTCAAAATTTTATTTCTATAGAAAAATTTGTCAAAATTTTATTTCTACAGATAATTTTCTCAAAATTTTATTTCTATAGAAAATTTTCTCAAAATTTTACTTCTATAGATAATTTTGTAAAAAATTTATTTGTATAGAAAATATTTTTCTAAATTTATTTCTCTAAAAATTTTTGTTAAAATTTTACTTCTATAGAAATTTTTGTCAACATTTTATTTCCATAGAAAATTTTGTCAAAATGTATATCTTCATAGAAAATTTTGTATAAATTTATTTCTATAGAAAATTTTGTCAAAATTTATATCTTCATAGAAAATTTTGTATTAATTTATTTCTATAGATAATTTTGTCAAAATTTATTTCTATAGAAAACGTTGTATAAATTGTATTTCTATAAAAAAAAAACTTTGTCAAAATTTTATTTCTATAGAAAATTTTGTCAAAATTTTATTAGTATAGAATTTTTGTTTATTTCTATAGAAAGTTTTGTTAAAATTTTATTTCTGTAGCAAATTTTTTCCAAATTTTATTTCTATAGAATATTTTGTCAAAATTTTATTTCTCTAAAAAAATACCCATGAACCCAAAATAACTCTAGATTTTCAACTTCAAACAATTCTGATAAAACTTACTCTCTTTAAAAACTCAAGATTTTTAGCTCAAGAAGATCGGTAAAGATTTATTTCTATACAATATTATTTCAAAATATTATTTCTTTCTTTTGTCAAAATTGTATTTCTATAGAATATTTTGTCAAAATTTTATTTCTATAGAAAAATTTGTCAAAATTTTATTTCCACAGATAATTTTCTCAAAATTTTATTTCTATAGAAAATTTTCTCAAAATTTTACTTCTATAGATAATTTTGTAAAAAATTTATTTGTATAGAAAATATTTTTTAAAATTTTATTTCTCTATAAATTTTTGTTAAAATTTTACTTCTATAGAAATTTTTGTCAACATTTTATTTCCATAGAAAATTTTGTATAAATTTATTTCTGTAGAAAATTTTGTCAAAATTTATATCTTCATAGAAAATTTTGTATTAATTTATTTCTATAGATAATTTTGTCAAAATTTATTTCTATAGAAAACGTTGTGAAAATTGTATTTCTATAAAAAAAAACTTTGTCAAAATTTTATTTCTATAGAAAATTTTGTCAAAATTTTATTAGTATAGAATTTTTGTTTATTTCTATAGAAAATTTTGTTAAAATTTTATTTCTGTAGCAAATTTTTTGCAAATTTTATTTCTATAGAATATTTTGTCAAAATTTTATTTCTATAGAAAAATTTGTCAAAATTTTATTTCTACAGATGATTTCTCAAAATTTTATTTCTATAGAAAATTTTCTCAAAATTTTACTTCTATAGATAATTTTGTAAAAAATTTATTTGTATAGAAAATATTTTTCTAAATTTATTTCTCTAAAAATTTTTGTTAAAATTTTACTTCTATAGAAATTTTTGTCAACATTTTATTTCCATAGAAAATTTTGTCAAAATGTATATCTTCATAGAAAATTTTGTCAACATTTATATCTTCATAGAAAATTTTGTCAAAATTTATATCTTCATAGAAAATTTTGTATTAATTTATTTCTATAGATAATTTTGTCAAAATTTATTTCTATAGAAAACGTTGTATAAATTGTATTTCTATAAAAAAAAACTTTTTCAAAATTTTATTTCTATAGAAAATTTTGTCAAAATTTTATTAGTATAGAATTTTTGTTTATTTCTATAGAAAATTTTGTTAAAATTTTATTTCTGTAGCAAATTTTTTCCAAATTTTATTTCTATAGAATATTTTGTCAAAATTTTATTTCTCTAGAAAAATTTGTCAAAATTTTATTTCTACAGATAATTTTCTCAAAATTTTATTTCTATAGAAAATTTTCTCATAATTTTACTTCTATAGATAATTTTGTAAAAAATGTATTTGTATAGAAAATATTTTTTAAAATTTTATTTCTGTATAAATTTTTGTTAAAATTTTATTTCCATAGATAATTTTGTCAAAATTTATATCTTCATAGAAAATTTTGTATGAATTTATTTCTAAAGATAATTTTGTCAAAATTTATTTCTATAGAAAATGTCAAAATTTTATTAGTATACAATTTTTTTTTATTTCTATAGAAAATTTTGTTAAAATTTTATTTCTGTAGCAATTTTTTTGCCAAATTTTACTTCTACAGAAAATTTTGTCAAAATTCTATTGCTTTAGACAATTTTGTCAAAATTGTATTGCTATAGAAATTTTTGTCTAAATTTTATTTCTATACAAAATGTTGTCAAAGTTTTATTCCTATAGCAAATTTTTCAAATTTTATTTCTACAGAAATTTTTGTCAAAATTTTATTTTCATAAAAATTTTTGTCAACATTTTATTTCATATTTGTTGTTTTGATCTCAGCTTTAAAACCATTGTGTTGACTAAATTAAAAGAGTAGCTTAATCAACATAGGAAAAGAATGTTTGTCAAATTTATTTGGGCAAAGCCCTATGGACTGCAAGATGGTTGGATGGACGCACGTTTCGGAATTACCACATTGCTCATCATTACATTTTATTTCTATAGAAAATTTTGTCAAAATTTTATTTTTATAGAAAATTTATGAAAATTTTACTTCTATAGAAAATTTTAACACTTCGCCAAAATTTTATTTCCCCATGTAAAAAATTGGGGGCTCTAATCAGATAAGATTATATTTAAAAATTGGCCACTTTAGATATAAGCAGATATAACCACATATGATGAGGTCGAATTAGGTATAAATGTACATAATTCCATATGTGATCTAAGATCAGATTCAATTATATAGGGATAGATATAATTATATTTAAGACATTTGACTATGACTATTCTAGGCCAAGATTGATATCTGATTAGATCTAATTCCATAGTAATTAGATATGATTAGATCGTACCATTTTTCGAATGTACTCATATCTAATAGTGTCAAATTAGATCTCTCAATTTTTACTCGGGTCTATAGAAAATTTAGTCAATATTTTGTTCTATAGGACATTTCATCAAAATTTTATTTCTATAAAAAATTTTGTTAAAAATTTATTTCTATAAAAAAATTGTTCATAATTTTATTTCTATATACATTTGCAAATTTACAAAGAAAAATTTGTCAAAATTTTATTTTTATAGAAAATTTTGCGAAAATTTAATTTCTGTAGAAAATTTTGAAAATTTCTAGAGAATTTTTAAAATTTTATTTCTGTTTCAAAATTTTATTTTGTAGCATGTTTATTTCTTAAAAAATTTTGTCAAAATTTTATCCAAGAAATTTTTCTCAAAACTTTATTTCATAGAAACTTTGGCCAAAATTTGATTTCCATAGAAAATTTGGTCGAAATTTTATTTCTATAGAAATGATCAAGAAAATTTTGTTAAAATGTTGTGATAATTTTATTTCTATGGAAAATCTAGTCAAAATTTTATTTCTATGGAAAATCTTGTCAAAATTTTATTTCTATAAAAAAATTTTGTCAAAATTTTATTTCTATAAAAATAAATTTTTGATGAAAATTTATTTATATAGAAAAACTTGTAATCATTTCATTTCTATAGACATTTGTATGTCTTAGAAAATTTTGTCAAAATTTTATTTTATAGAAAATCTTGTGCAAATTTAATTTCTGTAGAAAATTTTTGAAAATTTTATTCCTAGAGAATTTTTTGCGAAAATTTTGTTTCTATATCAATTTTTTTTCAAAATTTTCTATAGCATATTTTTCAAATTTTTATTTTGTCACATGTTTATTTCTAAGAAAATGTTGTCGAAAATTTATCCAAGAAATTTTTCTCAAAATGTTATTTCATAGAAATTGTTGCCAAAATTTCATTTCCATAGGAAATTTTGTCGAAGTTCATAGAAAATTTAGTTCAAATGTTGTAAAAATTTTACTTCTATCGAAAATCTTGTCAAAATTTTATATCTATAGGAAAATTTGTCAAAACTTTATTTCTATAAAAAATTTTGTCAAAAATGTATTTCTATAAAAATATTTGTAAAAAATTTATTTCTATAGAAAAATTTTTCATCATTGTACCCTTCACCACTACTGTGGTACAGGATGTAATAAGTTTGTGCATTTGTATGTAACACCGAGAAGGAATAGTCATAGAACCATCTTTTAGTATACCGATCGGCTTAGAATTAAATTCTGAGTCGATTTAGCAATGTCCGTCCGTCTGTCTGTTGATGTATTTTTGTGTGCAAAGTCCAGCTCGCAATTTAAGTCCGATCGTCCTCAAATTTGGCATAGGGCCATTTTTCGGCTCAAAACGATCCCTATTGATTTTGGGAAAAATCGGTTCAGATTTAGATATAGCTGCCATATATTGTTATAACCGATATGGTCATAAATAACGTATTTATCAACCGATCTTCTTTCAATTTTATTTCCTTACTTATTTTATTTCTATAGACATTTGTAAATTTATATGTCTTAGAAAATTATGTCAAAATTTTATTTTTATAGAAAATCTTGTGAACATTTAATTTCTGTAGAAAATTTGTGAAAATTTTATTTCTAGAGAATTTTTTGCGAAAATTTTGTTTCTATATAAATTTTTGTCAAAATTTAATTTCTTTAGCATTTTTTTCAAAATTTTATTTTGCCACATGTTTATTTCTATAGAAAATTTTGTCAAATTTTTATTTCTATTAAATATTTTGTCATAATTTCATTTCTATAGAAAATTTTGTCATAATTTTATTTCTATAGATACAAAACAGTGAAAACGAAGAGTTGGAGCGCATAATAGGTCGAATCCTTGCTTATATGTGTTCTAGGTGATATGAGACATGTATTCTCTACAAGGCTCTGTTCTTATGTTAAAATACCCACAGTATGTTTCCAAAGGCTCTAATGTCAAATGTCGTGATACTGCCTCTTTTTGGTCGATTTTTGGCGACTTATATTTTTAATACATTTCTACAAACAATTTTAGCCCAGAATTTATTATTTTCCTTACATTTTGTCTATTTCTAACAGAATGTTAAATCAGCTCCATGCTTAATCGTAAATATCGATTTATATGAATTTCTGTCATATATAAATAAAGAAACCTCTCGATACAATCCCTAATACATTCTAATTCCATTTTATTATTTATAGATTTTATCGATACAAAATTACCACCACAAAAATCTAAGATCCTTGCTATTGGTTTTTAGGAATACAAGAAAATCTTCTCTTTATTCATTTACACAGTTTAGGGTGAAAATTCCACCTTTTGTATAACATTTGTAAGAATTACTTTCATGTTCAGAGTGTTAAAAGCTTTTAGCCTTAATGAAAATGGTAACGCATTTAACAACAATAAGGCTTTTAATAAATGATATTTATAATGCTATTAACGGACATTATCGACAAGAACCTAATATAACTCCAGCCAGTGAATAAACGGCTGGCAACTAAAAGTCAATGAATGAGCAGGCAAAAAATATCCATAATCGTCTATTAAATCCCCATCTCCTGGCAACATTGATCTCTTCGAGTAAATTCCTGGTATTTGCAAAGAATATCAAACTAATGAAATGTTAAATGGCCTTTATTCTTTATTCATTTTCCATTGGCTTATTTGGTAATGAACATCAAAAGAAATCAATTTGATATTAAAGTTTATAGTGAATGAAATTCAATGAATATAGAATGAATGAAGAACGTCTGGGTAAAAGATTAAAAGTTAACCTAATGTAGCAATTTAATGTAATATTGTATTGACTATGAACTTTCGCAAGAAACAAAAGACTTAATTATGAAATTCTAATTGTTAAAGTAATTGTCGAGCTTAAACATTTTGTTTTAAGCTATTAAGTGATTGCAATAAAACCTCAATCTTTGTGAGATGACTTGACTCGCCTATAAATAGGAGGTCCCTTGTCATTGAGCTAAAAATGGAATCGGGAAGCACTCAGTGATGAGAAAGAAGGCCACAATGAAAAAAAAGCATGCCCGGTTCCAAAGATTTTGTCTTTACACTATTGATTTTGGTACTAATACGGAGCCGTAGAAGCGGAGAATTGAAGTAAGGACAGATTTAAGACACAGTTATCTTTATACCCTAAACTACATAGTGGTCAGGGTACAATAAATTTGATCTGCCAAAAAATGTGCCTTCCAGAAATATTGATTTTAGACCCCATAAAATATATACCGATCAACTCAGAATCACCTCCTGAGTCGATCTATCGCTTGGTGTCCGTCCGTCCGTCTGTCCATGTATTTGTTGTTCACAGGATTCCGGTCGCAATTATTAACCAATTTTGATGAAATTTGGTAAAGGGAGTTTTTTGGACACAAGGACAAACGCAATTGAAGCGCTCCCATATATATGTATCGCCCGATTCCGACAAATGGGGTCACGTTGCGCTTTTTTTTTTGAAACGGATGGTCACCAGATTTGGCAAAAGGCAATTTTTTTTCATCTCCCTTCAAGTCTGCAAAATTTCATCCAAATCGGTTCAGATTTAGATATAGCTCTTATATATATGTATCGCCCGATTTTCCCAAATTTGGCCACAAAACCCTTATTTATTAACCGATCTTGCTCAAAGTTGGCTAAATGTAATCTTCTATAGCACTAACTATACGTGCAAAAAATCATCGAAATCGGTTCAGATTTAGATATAGCTCCCATATATATGTACCGCCCGATTTTTCTAAATTTGGCCATAAAACCCTTATATATCAACCGATCTTACTCAGCGTTGGCTCAATGTAATCTTCTATAGCACTTACTATACGTGCAAAAAATCATCGAAATCGGTTCAGATTTAGCTATAGCTCCCATATATATGTACCGCCCGATTTTTCTAAATTTGGCCATAAAATCCTTATATATAAACCGATCTTACTCAAAGTTGGCTCAATGTAATCTTCTATAGCACTAACTATACGTGCAAAAACTCATCGAAATCGGTTCATATTTGATATAGCTCCCATATATATGTATAGCCCGATTTTCCCAAATTTGGCCATAGAACCCTTATTTATTAACCGATCTTACTCAAAGTTAGCTAGATCCAGTCCTCTATAGTACTAAATATATGTGCAAAATTTCATCGAAATCGGTTCAGATGTAGATGTGGCTCCCATATATGTATTGCCCGATTTTGAAAAATTCGCCCCTAATAACCTTATGTTTGACCATAGAGGCCTCATTTCTTAACTGATCTTAATGATCAAATCTTGCACAAGGTAACCTTTCGTGGGATTAATAAAACCCGCAAAGTATTATCCAAATTGGTTCAGATTCAGATATAGTTTCCTTATATATGCATCGCTTGATTTTCCCAAATTTGGCCATAGTACTCTCATTTATTAACCAATCTTACTCAAATTTCAAATTTTGATGTACTAGCCGATCGTATTTATACGTACTTGTAGCTCGTACATACGAATATTGCTCGATGTTTACAAATTTGAATTTATTACCCACATTAATTGAACGATTTTCTCTTTTTTAATAATGGGCTTAATATAAGTGGCATACTAACTCCGTAGGTGTAATATCAACTACAGTCAGTGTTGCTAGAAGTAGGGGAAACTCCATATATGTAGGGTTTTTCTAATATATACACGCAAAGAAAAAAACGTTTGGAAAACGTGTACCGAAAACGTTTTTCTTTTGTTAGAGTTTTGAATTGCTTCGAAAAGTATACACTTTTATCACCAAAAAAATTCGTTTGTTACAAAATTTTTATTTTTTCTATAAAAAAAAGTTATTTGTTGAACCAATAACACAGTCCATTTCGTTTATATCGAACAGTGTTTACAGTTCATAGTAAAAATGTAATGTAGTAGAATGTAATGTTGAACATTTTTTCGGAATCTTCCGACCATATCTGGAATAAATAAAAAAAAAACAAGTATATACGGCCGTAAGTTCGGCCAGGCCGAAGCTTATGTACCCTCCATCATGGATTGCGTAAAAACTTCTTCTAAACACTGCCATCCACAATCGAATTACTTAAGTTGCGGTAACGCTTGCCGATGGCATCCTAAAACCTCCTAACACCATCTTCTAAATTGGATGACAAAATTTTCTATAGAAAGAAGATTTTGACAAAAATTTCTACAGAAATAAAATTTTAACAAAATTTTCTATAGAAATAAACTTTTGACAAAATTTTCTATAGAAATAAAATCGTGGTAGATTATTTTTGGCTCGAGTGGCAACCATGATTATGAACCGAATAAAATTTGAACAAAATTTTCTATAGAAATAAAATTTTGACAAAATTTTCTATAGAAATAAAATTTTGACAAAATTTTCTATAGAAATAAAATTTTGACAAAATTTTCTATAGAAAAAAATTTTGGTAGATTATTTTTGGCTCTAGTGGCAACAATGATTATGGACCGATATGGACCAATTTTTGTGTGATTGGACCAATTTTGGTATGGTTGTTAGCGACCATATACTAACACCACGTTCCTAATTTTAACCGGATCGGATGAATTTTGCTCCTCCAAGAGGCTCCGGAGGTCAAATCTGGAGAACGCTTTATATGGGGGCTATATATAATTATGGACCGATATGGACCAATTCTGGCACGGTTGTTAAAGATCCTATACTAACACCATGTTCCAAATTACAACCGCTTCTCTTGGAGACTTCGCAAGCCAAATCTGGGGATCGTTTTATATGGGGGCTATATATAATTATGAACCGATGTGGACCAATTTTTGCATGGTTGTTAGAGACCATATACCAATATCATGTACCAAATTTCAGGCGGATCGGATGAAATTTGCTTCTCTTTGAGGCTCCGCAACCCAAATCTGGGGATCGGTTTATATGGGCGCTTTATATAATTATGGACCGATGTGGACCAATTTTTGCATGGTTGTTAGAGACCATATACCAATACCATGTACCAAATTTCAGCCGGATCGGATGCAATTTGCTTCTCTTTGAGGCTTTGCAAGCCAAATCTGGAGATCGGTTTATATGGGGGCTATATATAATTATGGACCGATGTGGACCACTTTCTGCATGGTTGTTAGAGACCATATACCAACACCATATAAAAAATTTCAGCCGGATCGGATGAAATATGCTTCTGTTATAGGCTCTACAAGCCAAATCTGGGGATCGGTTTATATGGGGGCTATATATAATTAAGGACCGATATGGACCAATTTTTGCATGGTTGTTAGAGACCATATACCAACATCATGTACCAAATTTCAGCCGGATCGGATGAAATTTGCTTCTCTTTTAGGCTCCGCAAGCCAAATCTGGGGATCGGTTTATATGGGGGCTATATATAATTATGGACCGATGTGGACCAATTCTTGCACGGTTGTTAGAGACCATATACCAACACCATGTACCAAATTTCAGCCGGATCGGATGAAATATGCTTCTCTTAGAGGCTCCACAAGCCAAATCTGGGGATCGGTTTATATGGGGGCTATATATAATCATGGACCGATATGGACCAATTTTTGCATGGTTGTTAGAGACTATATACCAACATCATGTACCAAATTTCAGCCGGATCGGATGAAATTTGCTTCTCTTTTAGGCTCCGCAAGCCAAATCTGGGGATCGGTTTATATGGGGGCTATATATAATTATGGACCGATGTGGACCAATTTTGGCATGGTCAGTAGAGACCATATACTAACACCATGTACCAAATTTCAGCCGGATCGGATGAAATTTGCTTCTCTTAGAGCAATCGCAAGCCAAATTTGGGGGTCCGTTTATATGGGGGCTATACGTAAAAGTGGACCGATATGGACCAATTTCGCATGGTTGTTAGAGACCATATACCAACACCATGTACCAAATTTCAGCCTGATCGGATGAAATTTGCTTCTTTTAGAGCAATCTCAAGCCAAATTTGGGGGTCCGTTAATATGGGGGCTATACGTAAAAGTGGACCGATATGGACCAATTTTTGCATGGTTGTTAGAGACCATATACCAACACCATATACCAAATTTCAGCCGGATCGGATGAAATATGCTTCTGCTAGAGGCTCTACAAGCCAAATCTGAGGGTCCCTTTATATGGGGGCTATACGTAAAAGTGGACCGATATGGCCCATTTTCAATACCATCCGACCTACATCGATAACAACTACTTGAGCCAAGTTTCAAGTCGATAGCTTGTTTCGTTCGGAAGTTAGCGTGATTTCAACAGACGGACGGACGGACGGACGGACGGACATGCTTAGATCGACTCAGAATTTCACCACGACCCAGAATATATATACTTTATGGGGTCTTAGAGCAATATTTCGATGTGTTACAAACGGAATGACAAAGTTAATATACCCCCATCCTATGATGGAGGGTATAATAATAAGTTTTTCTAAAATCAACACAAAACATTTTTAGTTGGACAATATTCTTTTATAAAGGGTGATTCTTTTGAGGTTAGGATTTTCATGCATTAGTATTTGACAGATCACGTGGGATTTCAGACATGGTGTCAAAGAGAAAGATGCTCAGTATGCTTTGACATTTCATCATGAATAGACTTACGATCTGCCACAACGTCGAATTTTCAGTGAATGGGCCCTAGAAAAGTTGGCAGAAAATCCGCTTTTTTATCGACAAATTTTGTTCAGCGATGAGGCTCATTTCTGGTTGAATGGCTACGTAAATAAGCAAAATTGCCGCATTTGGAGTGAAGAGCAACCAGAAGCCGTTCAAGAACTGCCCATGCATCCCGAAAAATGCACTGTTTGGTGTGGTTTGTACGCTGGTGGAATCATTGGACCGTATTTTTTCAAAGATGCTGTTGGACGCAACGTTACGGTGAATGGCGATCGCTATCGTTCGATGCTAACAAACTTTTTGTTGCCAAAAATGGAAGAACTGAACTTGGTTGACATGTGGTTTCAACAAGATGGCGCTACATGCCACACAGCTCGCGATTCTATGGCCATTTTGAGGGAAAACTTCGGAGAACAATTCATCTCAAGAAATGGACCGGTAAGTTGGCCACCAAGATCATGCGATTTGACGCCTTTAGACTATTTTTTGTGGGGCTACGTCAAGTCTAAAGTCTACAGAAATAAGCCAGCAACTATTCCAGCTTTGGAAGACAACATTTCCGAAGAAATTCGGGCTATTCCGGCCGAAATGCTCGAAAAAGTTGCCCAAAATTGGACTTTCCGAATGGACCACCTAAGACGCAGCCGCGGTCAACATTTAAATGAAATTATCTTCAAAAAGTAAATGTCATGGACCAATCTAACGTTTCAAATAAAGAACCGATGAGATTTTGCAAATTTTATGCGTTTTTTTAAAAAAAAAGTTATCAAGCTCTTAACAAATCACCCTTTACCAATGTTCTCGATGAACATCAAAGGAATGTCGTATGTATGTTCTGCCTAAGATCATACAAACATTCTAATATTTATCTCTTATGAAAAATATACTACGTACAAACAACGCACACACACACATTTTCATTGAAATTCTGTGAAAGGAGCAATGAGGGAAAGAAACTAGAGCAAATATTATTTGTATGGCTAGAGAAACTACAAAATTTATATGGAAGGGTGCTCAGAATGGTTTTTGACTTATCTGCCGTATACATAGAAAATTTCTATTTTATTTATTTTTTGGCTTCAATCATGAAATACATTTATCTAAATAATTTTTAATTGAAATTTCTTCAATCGCAGAAATGGTAGCCAACGGCAATTTAAAAATTGATACAAGTTGTATCAATTGTAACGCCACAAAGGAGCAGTCTGAGATTTAAGAATTAATTTTTTAAAACGATTTAGTCATGTCCATCTGTCTGTCCGCCTGTATGTCTGTTGATATATTTTTGTGTGCAATACCTCAAAATATGTGGCAGCCCGATGTATCAGGCTCACTTAGACTATTCAGTCCATTGTGATACCACAGAGAGAAGTTCACCACTGATACATCGGGCTGCCACATAACCTAAGCTAACCTAACCTAACCTAACCTACCTCACAATTTAAGTCCGATCGACCTCAAAATTGTCATATGGTATTGATTTTGGCAAAATTCGGTTCTGATTTTGATAAAGCTGCCATATATATTTATCGCCAATATCGACATAATTAACGTACTTATTAATCGATCTTCTTAAAATTTCCTACATCCAAATGTTCTGTAAAACCCGCAAAGTATCAACTAAATCGATTCAAATTTAGATATACGTGCCATAGATCTTTCGCCTGATATGCACTTATATGGCCCCAGTTGTCAGAGTTTCATACTGATTTAATTCAAATTTTGCACAAGGAGTAAATTCATTCCGATAAAATTTTGCACTCAGTTAAGCAATGCGGTCCAAATTTGGTTCAAATCAGTTAAGATTAGGGAAAAGACAAAATGTTTGGAACCGGGCGTGCTTTTTGTTTTGCAGTGTATATATACGCCTGATTTGGGGAAGAATATTTCATATTGTGTATCCATTTTCAAGGGGATTATATTCAAATTTTTTTCGATATTTTATGCCGAGAATGGATTTAACATTTAAAACTACACTAAAAAAAAAAAACAAAAAAAGAAACATGCACGGTTCCAAAGATTGTGTATTTACACTAATGATTTTGGTATTGATCCGAACCATATATTGTTACAATATTATTAGGAATAGATTTTTATATTAATTGATATTAATTATATTAACTATAGATTTATTTTTTTAGCACGAACCTGCAATTCCAAATCGAAGCCTTAATTTTGTTAATTGATTGAAACAATCGTTGATACAGTGCTTCATCGCTTCAAAATGTCCCCCAAAATCTTTGCTGTAAATCACGGCGGTGGGTTCTTCGTATCGGATTGACCCGATGGATCCCACCCATTGGTCTGCGGCTGCCACATCAGTGTACGTGTTGTTTCGTCCGTATTTTTGTGTTGGAGAAGGTGCATCCCGGGGAGCCTTCTGCGTTTGCTGTTGGTCCGAACCGGTATAGAGGAAAACCCCGGACCATGATTCTGTTCAGTCTGCCGAAACCTGATCCACCATCGTTCGGTTTCGGTGAGGTGTAAGCGGTGCTTGGAGTGGGTGCACTTCCGGAACTGCTCCGGCCTAACATCGCTGCGGGAGTATAGTCATACTGACTACGTGGCAGGATGCTGTGCCAACGACAGCAGCAGTGGGTCGTCGGACTATACGAACCCCCGGCATCTCACATACAACAATATTCTCCGCCGCAGCATATAACACCCAATATTGTTGTACCAGTTCCGGATAGTACATCGTTTTTGCAATTTAATTGCAACGGGCTCCGAGGTAAGATTAGTGAGATTGTGAACTTTATGAATCGGAAAAGAATAAGGGTCACGGCGATCCAGGAAACTAAGCTGAATGCCACCTGCAGCCTTCGCCATTGTGACATATACAATGTGCTACGAAAGGATCGCACGAGAATTGGAGGAATTGGTTGGGCCTGGGTTTCATATTACACCGTTCCGCGCAGTATAGAATTATCTCGTTTGTGCCAGACCCTAGTAACCCGTATATGGAATGTATGGGGTAGCAGTCAAGTCTGGGGCTGCCGAGGTAGAGATATACAACGTGTATATACGGTTGGTAGATGTGTTCCAGGTTATAGACCAAATATTGAGTGGCTGTTGTACGGGCACAACCGATTGGTGCTAAGAGACTTTAATGCCCTCCATGAACTTTGGCATTCTCTCCTAGGTAATAACCCGAGAGCCATAAATTTGGCAGAGCAGATAGATGACTCCACATTTTGCACGGTGAACGAAGAGGCCGCCACGAGAATTATGGGTGATTGCATCAGTTCGCCAGATTTATCTTTAGCGTCCCCTGATTGTACAATCATGGCATCTGGGCCCATTGTTGATGACATATGCGATCGATTGAACGTCTACCTTGCTTATATTACCAGTTATTTCACTGATCTTACCAGTTATTTCACTACATGTACGGCGGAAGTACTCAGGCAGTTGAATGTCAGAGTCGACGGCGAAATAATTCCGACCAGAAATTACCCCAAGATTTTCGGGGTCACATTCGACAACCTTTTTAAGTCGTCCGCCTATGCCACTGCACCGTGGAGCCACCGTGGTGCAATGGTTATCATGCCCGCCTTGCATACACAAGGTCGCGGGTTCGATTCCTGCTTCGACCTAACACCAAAAAGTTTTTCAGCGGTGGATTATCCCACCTCAGTAATGCTGATGACATTTCTGAGTGTTTCAAAGCTTCTCTAAGTGGTTTTACTGCAATGTGGAACGCCATTCGGACTCGGATATAAAAAGTAGGTCCCTCGTCATTGAGCTTAACATGGAATCGTGCTGCCCGATAGTGATCAGTGATAGGAGAGAAGTTCACCAATGTGGTATCACAATGAACTGAATAGACTAAGTGAGCCTGATACATCGGGCTGCCACCTAACCTAACCTATCCATGCCACTGAAATCTGTGATAAGCTCCGCGGTAGAAACAAGGTCCTCAAGTCGATTGCCGGCAGCACTTGGAATGTGGACAAAGACACTTCAAACGAGCGACACACAGTGGAAAAACACACAGACCTGTCAGAACTGCAACAGGATGTCTTCGCAATACATCTCTGGTTCACCTTTATGCGCAGACCAAGATCATCCCAGCGCGTCGACACAATTACATGTTGTCAAAGCAGTAAACGGTGATACGGTCAAAATTTGGTCAATATAAACTTGACGTATTTCTTTCAATATTGCATTTAAAAAACATGAACACCCCTCATTTTGAAGGTGTGTGTATGTAGAATGTTGCTCCTATTTTGATTTTGGAATTCACTCTTCAGTTGTCAAAATGCCGTCGCACGCAAAGCTGGCAAAACCGCTAAAAGTTGCCAAATCAACCGTTACAAATGTAATTAAAGTGTTTGGGGAGCGTTTGTCGACAGCCAGGAAGTCTGGATCGGGGGGAAATCGAAAACCGGAAGCCGCTGAGACGACAAAGAGAGTTGCCGGTAGTTTCAAGCGAAACCCTAACCTCTCTCTCCGAGATGCCGCAAATAAGCTGGGTGTATCGTCTACAACCGTGCATCGAGCCAAAAAACGAGCCGGACTATCGACTTACAAGAAGGTAGTGACTCCAAATCGCGATGATAAACGAAATACGACGGCCAAAGCGCGATCCCGGAGGCTGTACACGACGATGCTGACGAAGTTTGACTACGTGGTAATGGACGACGAAACCTACGTCAAAACCGACTACAAGCAGCTTCCGGGACAGGAGTTTTATACGGCAAAAGGAAGGGGAAAGGTAGCAGATATTTTCAAGCACATAAAACTGTCAACGTTCGCAAAGAAATATCTGGTTTGGCTAGCCATATGTACCTGTGGCTTGAAAAGCAGCATTTTCATAGCTTCCGGGACTGTCAACCAAGAAATTTACGTGAAAGAGTGTTTGAATAAACGTCTGCTGCCTTTCCTGAAGAAACACGGTTGTTCCGTACTGTTTTGGCCGGATTTGGCATCTTGCCATTACGGTAAAAAGGCCATGGAGTGGTACGCCGCCAACAACGTGCAGGTGGTTCACAAGGACAAGAACCCTCCCAACACGCCAGAGCTCCGCCCAATTGAGAAATACTGGGCTATTGTCAAGCGGAACCTAAAGAAGACCAAAAAAACTGCTAAGGACGAGCAGCAGTTCAAGGCAAACTAGCTTTCTGCGGCGAAGAAGGTGGACAAGGTGGCTGTACAAAATCTGATGGCAGGTGTCAAGCGTGAGGCCCGGCAATTCGGATTTGGAAAAGCGAAAGCCTAACTGAATATTTTTCCTAAATTTTATACTAATTGAACTTGAAAAAGAAATTTAATTTGATTTTTTAAATAAACGATTTCACCGATTTACACGCGTTTTCCCTTGACCAAATTTTGACCGTATCACCCTTTACCTCTTGATTTTCTATCGATGCAGTCATCCTAAGTACCATAGACAACCTCTACCCAGAAATGTAAGGGTTGATCTTCACCTTCTGGAGCTCGAGATCCAGCGTTATAAAAGAGAGCCTCTAGATCAGGCAGCATACTGTCTGAACAGGATTCATGAGGATACTGTAGCTGAAGCGGTGGGAAGCTACGAGATTAATCCTGTTCTCGTAGTCCGACCACCGCCCATAGCATCGGAGGAGAGAAACCTGCCATGCAGACCAGGATTGGCCCAACTGCACACAGAGAAGGAATATGATTCGCTCAAACATGTTTCATGAGGAAAATGTTATTTTTGGATGGTGATCATGTAAAATGTTTATCGCAAAAATGTTGTTTTTCTCGCCAAACATAACATTTTTTTCGAAAACAGATACGTAATTTCCGAGAAAAAAAACATAGTTGCGATAAAAATGTTACATGGTCACCATCCAAAATAACATTTTGCTCTTGAAACATGCTTGAGTTGATCATATCCCTTCTTTGGCTGTAAGATCAGGCAAGTGCAGCCAGCCGCCTCAATTCATACTTATCAGTGATTGATATCAGCGTAGCTGACGTGTGTCCCATCTGTAATCAAGGGTCACATTACGCTTGTCACCTTTTTGCTTGCCCAGCTAAGCCTACCCGTCTCACCATCAAATCACTCTCGACACACCCCATCCTTGTCGCAGAGTTCCTTGATCTGGCTACTAATTGAACTACCTAAGCATAGAACAAAATGGATGAAACTACATTAAAAACTGTTACAACAACAACAACTGTAAATCACAAACTCATATAAGTATTTCATCTGTAGTAACCCTATGATAAGATGGAAACTTCCTTTACAATATCGGGAATAGTCACAAAGAATACTAAACAAGAAACGCAATATCCGCAAATAAGTTTGACAGTGATTTGAAATCATTGCAGCAGGAAAATATCCAAGACACATACTCGCACTATATACGAGTGAGTATGTGTGGCTGTGAATATTCGCACTCGCTTACATAAAGCAATGAAACATATTTTATAGAGAAAATGTTCAATAAAAAATGCTTACACTACTCCTTGGAGAGTGTGAGAGACAAATATACTGACATACTGAAAATACCAAAAAAAAAAAAAAATAAAGACAAACAACAACAAAAGTACTTACAACAATAACTGCAAAATATAAGAACCGAAAGAAATAATGCGAAGCTTTAACATGTCGTCTTTGTGGTGTGGCATGAAGCGACAAAAAAGGAAATGAAAAAATTCCTAAAAGAAACAACATCCGAGCACGCACTTCATTCTCTACTCAGTGTGTGTCTGTATGGAGAGTGTATAAGTGATAGAGTTGGAATGGCTCCATGTGAGTGTGTGTTGGTAAGTGTTTAAGTGCCTTAGTGTATATCGGATATGTGACACACTGTTCTTCTCATCCAATTGCAAACAAATCTGAGATGTGTAAAAAAATAATACGAAAAAAAGGACAACAAAACCCAAAATGACATTTTGTATCTTACGATGCTCGAGGGGACATTTAAAGTAAAATAAATCGGTATAGAGTAAAATTATTTGCAAGAGTAGTGGTATAATATTAGCATTACAAGAAATGTTTTGCAGATTTAAACTATAACAGTAGGTGGTACCAAAAAAAGAAAACATCTTAATATAAATTGATTTGTTATAGATATATAACTAAATTAGAATTTGTGTATATTTAAAAAAAAAATTTGACTACTTGCTTTTTCGTTTATATACAGAAATAGGTCGGTTATGAAGATGTAAAACGGACCGAATTAACAAACGTCGGGTATTCGTCGGGTGTTCCCTTTTAACTAATTTTTTGTTTTTTTAATTGTTCTGTATTCAAATCGTTCGAAAATCGTCTACATTTCCAGTGAATTTGAAGCGTGGTTTGTCAAGGGGAGGTATATGTCTCCTCAACATACCGTCCAATAAATCGGAAAAAGCAAAAGTACTTAAAAATTGACCATATTAACCTTTGTTAAAGTGTTGGACACGGAGAACATGCCTTTCCCAAACATATACCAGAAAGTGGAGCACCCTCTACGTTGCTTGTCCACTTCATGTTAATTTAAGTTTTTTACTTAAAACAGTCTGGCTTGTGGAAAAATCATAAAATTATGTATCGAGTTATATTTTGATCATGTACCCTGTATAAATTTAATCATCTTCTCCCAATTTCAAGTAAATCTATTTTTTATAAAGGAGCGTCACTTTACGAGTATCTGCAAATTCCAAGAATATCTGTAAAATTTCCTTAAAGTTTCATAGTGTGGGGCAAGGAGAAGGTTTCCATACAAATACCGAAAAATCAAGTACACCATGTAGATTTCATAACCTTCCCCAACAGCCTTTGTAAATTTCAAGTAAACTTGAGAATTCTAGTTTTTTCATTTTTAGAGGAGGTCTCCCTCACCGTCCATATCATAATATAGAAAAATGATATAGCGTATATTGTGTAGACGTCCCAGGAAATCTCAAACAAATTATAAACCCAATTTTTAATTTTTGCCGATTTTATATAGTGCGCCGGAAAGAGTTAAAACAGTCTAGCAGAAGCCTGTGGAAAAATCATAAAATTATGTACCGAGTTCCCATTTATCGAGAATCCTCTACTTTCTATTTTAAAAAAATCGGTCAAAAGGGAACCCCCCTCCTTCACTCCTCACCGACCAGATATCGTAAATTCACGTACCCTATATTCCCCAACGTCCTATTCCCCTTCCCCAACCAGACATCGAAAAATCATGTACCCTGTAAATATAAATTTAATCATCTTCTCCCAATTTCAAGTAAATCGGAGAAGGTTAGATTTTGCTCTATTTTTTGTAAAGGGACGTCACTTTATCTGCAAATTTCAAGGAAATCTGTAGACTTTCCTTCAAGTTTCATAGTGTGAGGCAAGGAGAAGGTTCCCGTCCAAATACCTAAAAATCAAGTAAACCATATAGATTTCATAACCTTCCTCTACGTCCTTTGTAAATTTCAAGTAAAGTTGAGAATTCTAGTGTTTTTTTTTTAGAGAAGGTCTCCCTTCCCGTCCAAATATCGAAAAATGATATAGTCCCAGAAAATTTCTAACAATTATAAGCCCAATTTTTAAACAGCTGGGCAAGGGCACACAGAAAAAAATATCACCAAAATATTTCCAATTAAAAAGTTAATTGAAGTTGAAAATTTTTTCAATTAATAAATTAATTGATACAATTTTAATCATGCACACAAAAAAAAAATTTTCTGGTTCAATCACGAAATTAATTGATCCAATTAATTTTTTAATTGAAATGTCTTCAATCACAGAAATGATAGTATCAATTAAAAATTAATTGAAGGTCAATTAAAAAATTAATTGATCCAATTAAAAAATTAATTGATACTATTAATTTTTGTGATTGATTTTTGTTTCAATTAAAAAATTTGTTGAATCAATTAAATTTTTAATTGAATATTTTTTAAAACTCAATTAAAATTTTAATTGGAAAAATTTCCGTGAAATTTTTTTCTGTGTGATAGAAACATTAAGTTAATTAAGTCAATGATTGAAAATTTTAAAATTTTTAATTAAAAAATTAATTGATACAATTAACTTTTTAATCAAATTCGGAAGACTAATTCAGTTAAAAAAGTGCTGATTTTTTAAAATTACAAATGTATTGCAAACAATCATTTGTTAATCCAAATAAAAACTCTAAGCCAATTCAGAAAGTAACTAAAAATAGTTACCTTCTTCAATTAATAAATTAATTGAGTTTTGCAATCAACATCAATTAAATTTTTAATTGAATCAATTAAAAAATTAATTGAAATTTGCTGAAAAAACCAATTAATTTTTTAATCAAGGATTTTTTCTATGCCCAATTAAAACTGTGATTGATACTATCATTTTCGTGATTGAAGACATTTCAATTAAAAAATTAATTGGATCAATTAATTTGGTGATTGAATCAGAAAAAAAATTTTTTGTGTGCAGGTCCTTCTTCCCTTCCGAATATGACAAAATATGATATCCATTACAATAATATAACCTACCCCACATCCTCTGTAAATTTCTAGTATATTGGAAAAGTTTAATTGTTACACGGTACATACTTAAGGAGAAATAAGGTCTCCCTCTGCCCGACCAAATATTAAAAAATCATATACCTCATATAAATTGCATAATCTCCCCCCAAGTTCTCCGTAAAATTTCAGTAAGTCGACAAATTTTAGTTTTTTCACTGTACTTTAAAAAAAGTCGGACAAAGGGGAGGCCCCACTCCTCGACCAAATATCGAAAAATAAAGTAGCTGTTCTTTGCCTAGACGCCCCCTTGAACCTTCCCTGAAAATGTCAAGCAAATCGGATAATTTTGTTGCAATTTTCCAAAAGTCGTGCAAGGGGAGGTCCCCCTTCCCGACCAAATATTAAAAAAATTCATAACCTCACGGAGTGTTCTCTGTAAATCTCAAGTAAATCAGAGAATTTTTGTTTTTTTTTCTGTACTTTAAACAAAATTCGTATAAAGGGGTGGTCCCCCTCTACGACCAAATATCGAAAAAAGTAGCGGGTCTTTGTCTAGACATCACCACTAACCTTCCTTGGAAATTTCACCCCAATCGGAGAACTTTGGCCCAATTTTGCAAAAGTCGGGCAAGCGGGATGTCCCCTTCCCCCACAAGATATCAAAACATGAGGTACCCTATTTTTACCATATGATTACCCTCTACGTTCTCCGAACATTTTTCATGTGAAAAAATAAAATTATTTTATAACAAAAGCAATTGCGATGAATTCAAATTATAAATTTTTGTAATGGCGCTGTATATAAAAAAAGGATATTCCCGCTTTTCCGTCGAAATTTTCTTGAATTTGCTTTGCTACAAACCTCACACAGCCTGAGACCTTTCCAACGAATGCAAAACCGCGTAAATCGGTTTGTGCGTTCTAGAGTTGCATCAGAGATGGCGCTGTATATAAAAAAGATTTTCCTGCTTTTCCAATAAAACTTTTCTTGAATTTTCGTTGCTGTAAACCTCACGGAGCTCGAGACCCTTCCAACGAATGCAAAAAAGTGGAAATCAATTGGCGTTCTGGAGTTATTGTGTCAGGAACGAAAACCGACTTATTTCCAATAAAAAATGAAACATTTTCGAAATTGGCTTCAAAATAAAAATGACCTTTTCAATGGCATTGGATTTAGGATTATTCACAATATTATAGATGGAATTTTAATAAAACTTCATTTATAATTATACGGTTATACAAAAAAATCGACCAATATAAATTATCTTATTTGCCATATTTATTTATATATTCAACCAATCACTAAATTCCAAATATGATACGAATTGCACACTGACAAACCTTGGTAAAAAGATACAAAAATAACTCTGTAATCCAAATTTCAGGCCAATCGGCTTTTACGTTCAACCTTCAACGGGTCGATATTTTTATTTTTTAGTGACAACACTACTCTTCGGGCGCAAAAGTCCGGAGATTCTGGTGGCCATTGTGTGGAAAAAATATGTAAGCTGTTAGAGGAGCAGTTTAGAAACAATAGCGATCTGAGATATCAGTCACGGCCTTCAGCTTATAATTCGACTTCCTAAAGTTTAAGAAGTAATTTGTTGACCGTTTGTATCTTAACTAAAAAGTTAAAACCGTATCAAAATAAGCATTTAAAAGCAGTTTTCGAATCATATCATAAATTTCAAATGAAGTCGCGTTTACAATCAAAAAAGATGTTCACTTGAAGAAATTTTACTTGGAAACAATTTTTACTTGACAAAGGGCCAAAAATGCGGCTTCTTTAAAAAAAGACCTTATTCAGGAACCTGCTTTATTTGAATCTGACCACTAAAAAAACAAAAATCGGATATCGACGCAGTTGCCACAGTTGGTGGAATTCTACCAAAAATGGTTGATTCTACCAATTTTGCAAAATATTTCTCTCCAACTAAGAGTTATACAATTTTCTACAGAAATAAAATGTTGACAAAATTTTCTGTAGAAATAGAATTTTGACAAAATTTGGTGTAGAAATAAAATTTTTAACAAATTTTCTATAGAAATAACATTTTGACAAAATTTTCTATAGAAATACAATTTTGACAAAATTTTCTATAGAAATAAAATTTGGAAAAAAAATTCTATATAAATAAAATTTTGACAAAATTTTCTATATAAATAAACTTTTGACAAAATTTTCTATATAAATAAAATTTTGACAAAATTTTCTATATAAATAAAATTTTGACAAAAAATAAATAAATAAAATGTTGACAAAATTTTCTAAAGAACTAAAATGTTGACAAGATTTGCTATAGAAATAAAATTTTGAAAAAAAAAATTCTACAGAAATAAAATTTTATTCTGATTATTAATTTAGTTCGGCTTGAGGTCATAGAAACAATCGATTCTTGATTTGTTTTAATATTTATTTCCAATATTTCGGTTAGTGCCAAAATTTTCTATAGGAAAAAATTGACAAAATTGTCTATAGACAAAATTTTCTATAGAAATAAAATTTTGATAAAATTTTCTATTGAAATACAATTTTGAAAAAAAATTTCTATAGAACTAAAATTTTGACAAAATTTTCTATAGAAATAAAATTTTGAAAAAAATTTCTATAGAACTAAAATTTTGACAAAATTTTCTATACAAATAAAATTTTGACGAAAATTTCTATAGAAACAAAATTTTGACAAAATTTTCAATAGAAATAAAATTTGACAAAATTTGCTATATAAATACAATTTTGAAAAAATTTGCTATGTAAATAACATTTTGACAACATTTTATAAAGTAATAGAACTTTGACCAAATTTTCTATAGAAATAAAATATTGACAGATTTGCTAGAGACATAAAATTTTAAAAAAAATTGCTATATAAATACAATTTTGACCAAATTTTCTACACAAGTAAAATTTTGACAAAATTTTCTATAGAAATAAAGTTTTATATAAATAAAATTTTGACAAAATTTTCTATAGAAATAAAGTTTTGTCGAAATTTTCTTAAGAAATAAAATATTGACATAATTTTCTATAGAAATAAAAATTTTGACAGATTTACTATAGAAATAAAATTTTGAAAAAAATTTGAAATATAAATAAAATGTTGACAAAATTTTCTACACAAGTAAAATTTTGACAAAATTTTCTATATAAATAAAATTTTGAAAAAATTTTCTATAGAAATAAAGTTTTGTCGAAATTTTCTTAAGAAATAAAATATTGACATAATTTTCTATAGAAATAAAATTTTGACAGATTTGCTATAGAAATAAAATTTTGAAAAAAAATTTCTATATAAATAAAATTTAAAAAAAAAATTCTATATTAATAAAATTTTGAAAAAAAAAAATTTCTATACAAATAAAATTTTGATAAAATTTTCTATACAAGTAATATTTTGACAAAATTTTCTATACAAGTAAAATTTTGACAAAATTTTCTATACAAGTAAAATTTTGACAAAATTTTCTATACAAGTAAAATTGTGACAAAATTTTCTACATAAATAAAATTTTGACAAAATTTTCCATAGAAATAAAATGTTGACAAAAATTTCTATAGAAATAAAATTTTGACAAAATTTTCTATAAAAATGAAATTGTGACAAAATTTGTTATAGAAATAAAATTTTGAAAAAAATTTCTATATAAATAAAATTTTCACAAAATTTTCTATAGAAATAAAATTTTGTCAAAATTGTCTAAAGAAATAAAATTTTGACAAATTTTTCTTTAAAATGAACAACAAAAGTTTCTATAAAATAAAAATTTTTATAAAAGCTTGTAAAGGGTGATTCTTTTGAGGTTAGGATTTTCATGCATTAGTATTTGACAGATCACGTGGGATTTCAGACATGGTGTCAAAGAGAAAGATGCTCAGTATGCTTTGACATTTCATCATGAATAGACTTACTAACGAGCAACGCTTGCAAATCATTGAATTTTATTACCAAAATCAGTGTTCGGTTCGAAATGTGTTTCGCGCTTTACGTCCGATTTATGGTCTACATAATCGACCAAGTGAGCAAACAATTAATGCGATTGTGACCAAGTTTCGCACTCAGTTTACTTTATTGGACATTAAACCAACCACACGAATGCGTACAGTGCGTACAGAAGAGAATATTGCGTCTGTTTCTGAGAGTGTTGCTGAAGGCCGTGAAATGTCGATTCGTCGCCGTTCGCAGCAATTGGGTTTGTGTTATTCGACCACATGGAAGATTTTACGCAAAGATCTTGGTGTAAAACCGTATAAAATACAGCTCGTGCAAGAACTGAAGCCGAACGATCTGCCACAACGTCGAATTTTCAGTGAATGGGCCCTAGAAAAGTTGGCAGAAAATCCGCTTTTTTATCGACAAATTTTGTTCAGCGATGAGGCTCATTTCTGGTTGAATGTCTACGTAAATAAGCAAAATTGCCGCATTTGGAGTGAAGAGCAACCAGAAGCCGTTCAAGAACTGCCCATGCATCCCGAAAAATGCACTGTTTGGTGTGGTTTGTACGCTGGTGGAATCATTGGACCGTATTTTTTCAAAGATGCTGTTGGACGCAACGTTACGGTGAATGGCGATCGCTATCGTTCGATGCTAACAAACTTTTTGTTGCCAAAAATGGAAGAACTGAACTTGGTTGACATGTGGTTTCAACAAGATGGCGCTACATGCCACACAGCTCGCGATTCTATGGCCATTTTGAGGGAAAACTTCGGAGAACAATTCATCTCAAGAAATGGACCGGTAAGTTGGCCACCAAGATCATGCGATTTGACGCCTTTAGACTATTTTTTGTGGAGCTACGTCAAGTCTAAAGTCTACAGAAATAAGCCAGCAACTATTCCAGCTTTGGAAGACAACATTTCCGAAGAAATTCGGGCTATTCCGGCCGAAATGCTCGAAAAAGTTGCCCAAAATTGGACTTTCCGAATGGACCACCTAAGACGCAGCCGCGGTCAACATTTAAATGAAATTATCTTCAAAAAGTAAATGTCATGGACCAATCTAACGTTTCAAATAAAGAACCGATGAGATTTTGCAAATTTTATGCGTTTTTTTTTTTAAAAAAAGTTATCAAGCTCTTAACAAATCACCCTTTATAATAATAAAATTTTGACAAAATTTTGTGTAGAAATAACATTTTGACAAAATTTTGTAGAGAAATAACATTTTGAAAAATATGGGAACCTGGGATCGGGTGAACCATATTTCGGAATATGTTATTATGGACCAAAATATCTTTATTTAATATTTTATTAAATAAACAAATCATCCTTTTCAAAGAAAATATTTTTGCATATCCTTGAAAAATCTTATAAAATCCTCCCCATCCAAGTTCAATAAAAGCAAATTATATTCACAGATATGGATATTTTATTTATATTTTACGCTGATCGTTTTTTTTTTTTGCTTTTTTATCTATCAGCTTATCAACTGAAAGAGAAAGGCTTTTAGAAAACTTTAGAATTTTAATTATGCCCCCCTCTATTGAGTATAGAAAAATTGAATGCTTCTGATATCGTTGTTGGTTGTTTTTCTACTCGTAACACTTAATGTTTATTTTTAATTAATTTATATTTTAATGTCTTCAATAACTTGGGGGTATATATGGCCTATTGCCTAATATCCTGCCTGCCTGCCTGCCTTTCGCACGCAAACATTCGTAATTAATTTTCAACTAGAACAGCAACATTTTTGCTTAACTAAGCAATTTCGAGATCTACCCCTGTCGCCACCCCATTTCTTGGGTTTTTGTTGCCTGGCCAACACATAATAATATGACAAACAATTTTCTCCAGCAAGTTAATCAAAGAATCGAAATTGTTTTCCTCACACCTTATAAATACCATTTGCATAGGCTCGAATGGGTTGAGGTCTTGATGGGGTCGCAAGGCGATAGGGAAGTCTTACAGAGGTTGGCAACCCAACCTTCAACCCCACATATACAATGTAAAAACACTTAAGGTGATATTTGCTGTCGATAGTGCTGTTCTTGTTATTTCTGTTTCTGGGCATTGTTGTTGTTCTTAAGAAGATTTAAATGAAAAGCAAAGAAAACAGCTCATTGATAAATTTCATCTGATGTCAGCATATTTACATCAATGATACAAAATAAAGGGGGTAAGACAGGCAATGGCCATGATATTGTAACGACATAAGGACATTGATATTTAAAAGACGCAACATCATGAATTATTGTCGGAATTCGAACACAAATGCGAAGCAGGAGCAGTTAAAGAATCAATATTTGGGCCAATCTAATATACTAAAAAACAAAGTTTACTTGTATCCAAGGATTTTGGTATTGATTCCGAGCCAAAGATGCGGCTTCTTTTAAATAAAGACATTTTTTAAGCGACCTATGTGTCCTTAAATCTAGGATCAATAAAATTAACATTAGGATACAAATCTCATTTATCGAATTTTCATTCTCTTTTCGTGGTATACTTCAAAATAAAAAATGGTTTCTTAATACCAAAAAAACTTTAAACCAAACATGCTAAATCTTCAAAATAAGTCTTAGCCTATATTTGAAGCGTTTCCTAATTCACTTCTCCACAACTGTCAGTTGCCACAAAAATCTTTTTCGTCTCGAATGAACTATGACTACAAGTACTTAAGGTTATTAAGTGTATTATGGTGTGAAAGGTCGCTCAAGCCAACCTCCGCCACCCACCCACACTGGTTGTTCAAAAAGCCACAATGAAGACAACCTTAAGATTTACCAACAAAAATAAATGCTCCATAAAAATAGAGGCCAATCAAATTTCGAAAAATTGTTTTGGTCTACTTTCGCAAAAGCACCCTTAAATGTCTATTCATAAAAATTGTATGTCCATGCAAAGATGATGTAGGTGTGAATTTTGGTTTATTTTCATTTTAGGAAATTGAGTGACATGCAAAAGGACATCATGATCTTTGTGCTAAGATTCATTCAAGTGGGTTGTGTTTGTTTCTTCCAACCACAAGAGGAGATGTCCATAAATGACTCGAGAGGGTTTCGTTCGTTTCCTTCCGCTATCATTCCTTTATGCTATCATCGGAGTGTGTAATCAACACTTTCAATTTCTTTAAATGTGAATTGCTGGTAAAGAGGGATGGTAAGAAAATGATTGCGAAAGTTCAGTGTTGGGGTAGGAAGCTGCTTCAAAAAAAAAAAAAAGGATACTCAAGGAGGAGTTTTGTTTTTAGGGGGAAAAATTTGGACAAAGAGAGTTTCCTTTTGACACTACAATATATTCGTTAAATGCAAGAAAAAAACAAGTATATATGGCCGTAAGTTCGGCCAGGCCGAAGCTTATGTACCCTTCACCATGGATTGCGTAGAAACTTCTTCTAAACACTGCCATCCACAATCCAATTACTTGAGTTGCGGTAACGCTTGCCGATAACAAGGTATCTTAAAACCTCCTAAAACCGTCTTCTAAATTGTAAATAAATCCATACGTGGTATATATTAAATCAAACAAGTATATACGGCCGTAAGTTCGGCCAGGTCGAAGCTTATGTACCCTCCACCATGGATTGCGTAGAAACTTCTACTGAAGACTGTCATCCACAATCGAATTACTTGGATTGCGGTAACACTTGCCGATGGCAAGGTATCTTAAAACTTCCTAACACCCTAATATATACCACATAGTCCATACGTGGTATATATTAAACTAAACAAGTAAGTAAAGTCTAAAGTCGGGCGGAGCCGACTATATTATACCCTTCGCCACCATGTAGACAAACATTTGTGTTACCATCTCAACTACTTAAAATTTGCTGGGAGCTATACAAAAGTTTGCATTTCCAGATACACAGAGAATACAGATTGGTTGTGACAATCGAATTTATTGCCAACCTCCTTTTGGCAGTTGTAGCAACTATTAGTTGGCAGTTGTGTCACCCGACTGATTCGGTCGTCACAACTAATATCTCATATGGTATTGGTTGGGTGGGTCTGCCAACGACATCGGTTGTAGCTACCTTCTTCATTCGGTTGTGCTGCCCAACCTTAACAATACTCATAGCCAAATTAAAAACTAATTCCTTCCCAAATAAATATTATATTTTATTTTATTTAAATAATGGCGCATATAAATTTAAATACAATGTATTTGATATCAAATGATGCAAATTCACTTTATGATTTTTTTACTACAAATAAAATAAAAATTTATTAATAAATTGATTCTTATATATATTCATATAAAAAACAACTAAATACGACAGAAAAGTCGGCCGGGCCGAATATCACGTAACATATGACATGAACATCTGCACCTATTTAGCTGATTTGGACGTAAAATGGTGAAAATCGGTACTATTGTAACTGTAGCAGATTATAAACATTTACGGACCACCCCATTTGTGGACACATCATGTTGATTCTTACTATAATGTCAACGTAGAAAGGTCGGTTCAAATGGTTCAGAAGTAAATCTGAAATTAATTTATCAGAGTATAGAAACTTTTGTATAAATATGTATATGAACGTCAATAATTAGTCCAAAATACCTCAAAACATTTTTCCGACTTCGCCAGATATCGCGAAAGTTCATATTTCTTTCGGCATGGATTTCTGTTATAAACATCTCTGGTCAGTATTTTAATAAATTAAAAGAAACCGATTTTAATTCACTGGTCAAATCATGGACTGGACGATGCTAGGGATAAATACCTGTTGAAATGTAGCAACGCATCTGTTTTATCATGCAAAGGAATTAAGAAAAATTAAACATATAGTATTACAAATTGGGGTGTACCCCAATGCGGTTTGGAGCATATAATGTAATCTGGACCTACATGGTGTGTCCAACTTTTAAGGTTGTTTTTGTAGAATCATGGAGGTACAATTTACACAGTTGCTGTTTCAATTTGTGATGTTATTCTGACATATAATATAACCTGGCTTCCCTGCATATTTGACTCACTGACCATTGGGGAAGTGTATTTATCATCCTATCTGTTACATACCGAATTCTCCAGATCATTTGGTGCATACTTAGATGATTAAAGAATTACGGCAGCTGAAAATTCAGCCGTTTTAATTTGAAGTCAAAAAAATAATTGTCCTTTAGATATGAAATTAATATTTTAATAGAAATGACATTTGTAAAATAATTCAAATGGCATTCGGTTGTTAAAACCGTCCGTAAGTGGTGATAACTAAGTGACAGTTACGACAATTAATTACGGCAGGTCGTGTCATCCGAATTCAAGCATAATTTTTCAAAGTAGGGATATTCAGTTCCTACAACTGTCTGTCGTCTATCACAAACGTGAATCCATTGAAATAGTAGAATTATTATAGTAAAGACCAACGTATGATTGCAAATATAGTACATAGATTGGGGTAATTGATATTTAATTATAAATGTAGAATTTTCATTACTTCAACCGATTTCCAACCAACATCTTCTCTGTGTGTACAAATACTTTTAATGGAAACAATTTTTTGTACTTCAACAAAAACTCTAGAATTAAAATTTAAATCGGCTAACGCCCTGGGATGAAACACAATGTTAGTAAAAAATATGGGAAATATGAAGCGAGAGATATTTTAATGCAATTGTACAAAAGAGATTTATGATTTTTCAGGCGATACATATGTATCGCCAATTAGAGTAATATTTAAAACTTTTGCTACTCAGCAGTGGCGATTTTACAAGGATATTGGTTAGATCTCGCCAAGATATGTGGTCAAGTGTGGGTTGTGATATATTATTTGGTCTAGTCGAGCGACTTGGAGCTTTATTTAAATTTTGGCCATATTTGTATTCTCTGAGGAAACTATCCAGTCAATTGGAGGAAAATCCCGTTGAAAATGGGTCTAAAATATATGGAGCTATATACAATCTGAACCAATTTTGACTAAATTGGACATGCATAGTTAGAATAATAATTCTGCTATCTATGCGAAATTTCACGTAAATGGGAGTATAACTTTGGCCCCCCTGGTCATATGAGTGCAAATCGGACTGAAGATATGTATGGGAGCCATATCTAAATCTGAACCGATTTCAACCAAATTTGGCACAATTACCGATACTACTAAACGTACTCCTTGTGCGAAATTTGAAGCAAATCACGGCAAAACCTTTGATTTTGAGGCCATATAAGTTCAAATCGGACGAAATATATATATATGGGAGCTATATCTAAATCTGAATCGATTTTGACCATATTTGGCATATACAATAGTATCGTTAAAAGTACCGCTTGTGCAAAATTTGAAGTAAGTCAGGGCAAAGCTCTGGCTTTTGATACCATATAAGTCCAAATCGGGCAAAAGATATATATGTGAGCTATATCTAAATCTGAACCGATTTTAACAAAATTTGACACACTTAACAATACTATTAAACGTACTCCTTGTGCAAAATTTGAAGCAAATCACGGCAAAACTCTGGCTTTTGTGGCCATATAAGTTCAAATCGGACGAAAGATATATATGGGAGCTATATCTAAATTTGAACTGATTTCATTCAAATTTACCAAGCATTGGTAGAATGTCAATACTACCCTCTGTGCAAAATTTCACGAAGATCGGTAGTAAACTTTGGCCTCTGTGGTCATATGAGTCTAAATCGGACGAAAGATATATATGGGAGCTATATCTTAATCTGAACCGATTTGGCTGATATTTTGCAAGTTTTTCGAGACTCACAACATATTCGGATATACTGAATTTGAAGAACATCGGTTGATAAACACGCTAACTATGACCACATCGGGGATAAATATATATGACAGCTATATCTAAATCTGAACCGATTTTTTCCAAAACCAATAGCGATTGTCTCTGTCCCAAGAAACGGCCCTATGCCAAATTTGAGGACGATCGGTCTTAAATTGCGAGCTGTGCTTTGTGCACAAAATTACATATACAGACAGACGGACAGACAGACAGACAGACAGACAGACAGACGGACATCGCTAAATCGACTCAGAATTTAATTCTAAGCCGATCGGTATACTAAAAGATGGGTATATGACAATTATTTCTTGGCGTTACATACAAATGCACAAACTTATTATACCCTGTACCACAGTAGTGGTGAAGGGTATAAAGAATATTTTTACAACTTTTTTAGTGGCGCTTTTTATACCCTGCGCCACACTGTGGAACAGGGTATTATAAGTTAGTGCATATGTTTGCAACACCCAGAAGGAGACGAGATAGACACATGGTGTCTTTGGCAAAAATGCTCAGGGTGGGCTCCTGAGTCGATATAGCCATGTCCGTCTGTCCGTAAACACATTTTGTAATCAAAGTCCACGTCGCAGGGCAGCACAACCGAATGAAGAAGGTAGCTACAACCGATGTCGTTGGCAGACCCAACCAATACCATATGAGATATTAGTTGTGACGACCGAATCAGTCGGGTGACACAACTGCCAACTAATAGTTGCTACAACTGCCAAAAGGAGGTTGGCAATAAATTCGATTGTCACAACCAATCTGTATTCTCTGTGTATCTGGAAATGCAAACTTTTGTATAGCTCCCAGCAAATTTTAAGTAGTTGAGATGGTAACACAAATGTTTGTCTACATGGTGGCGAAGGGTATAATATAGTCGGCTCCGCCCGACTTTAGACTTTACTTACTTGTTTTTTATTAACATTGTGTTCCAGCTTAGTGCATTAGCCGACTTAAATTTTGAGTCTATTGATTTTGTAGAAGTCTATCAAATTCTGTCCAGATCGAGTGATATTTAAATGTATGTATTTGGGACAAACATTTATATATAGCCCCCAACATGTTTGACGGATGTGATATTGTATCGAAAATTTAGATCTACAAAGTGGTGCAGGGTATAATATAGTCGGCCCCGCCCGACTTTACACTTTCGTTACTTGTTTTTGCTGGGTATATGTATATTACTTTTTCAATTAAAAAAAAAAAAATTGGTATTGATCACTTCCGAACTTCGCGTTTGACCACTTCATAGCCAACCAATTAAATTTAAATTGTCATTCCCACCTCGTACACTTCTGTTCGTTTATTTATCAACATCCAACCCCTTTAACACAAACACTTTCATAATCAAATGGTTTTGGTAAATATTGGTTTATTTACATAAGAAAAAATGACAATTTTTCTTTACTTCCTGCTCGGTTGGAAGTCCTTAACATTGTGGTTGCTATCTATCGTTTTGATGCTATTTTTCTGGAGGTTGTAGGGTCACACAGAGTATTCTTGTCCCTGCCATCGTTTTCGACCAACATTCATGGGTACGAAATAACATGAAGGGTTTCAAGACTTTTCCACTTCATACGCCCTTTACTCCTTATGGTTAAGAGTAGCAAATGGCTGGGGGTAAAGTAATAAATTTTCTTACAGGAAATCTTTTGTGGTTTCTTTAGTTTCTTATTCTCTTTCCAGATAATTTTTCTGGTTTGCTTAGTGGTTTTGGTGGTGGTGGTGGTGGGCTCAATTTTATGACAATTTTAGCAAAGGCATAAAAACATAAAAAAATAAAATATTTTCCCATTTGCCCATGCTACTATCGTCAGACTTGCAAAGATTTTTTCAATTAATTTTATGTTCGGTACTTGAGATTGATTACAGTTTGATTTGATGCCTAATCCTCTTCCAACACTTGTCATTTCTCCTTTTACGCCTCCCCCCAGTTAGGGTTGTACTTAATCGGTTGTAAAATCTTTCTTTACGTAGGTAAATTTGAAATACATATAACAAAGAGATTCCTTGGAAAAGCCATAAATCGATTTTATGTTTACATCAAAGAAAAGAATGATCATGAGGAAGTTATTTTTGTGGACACATTTCAAAATCATTAAATTGAATTTAATAGTATAATTGTAATTATATAGTAACATGTATGACTATTGATCCCCGAATTTATTTATATCAATTGAAATTTAACATCATACTGGATATAATAATAAAGAAAAGAGGAATGACATTGATTTCAAGTGGGTAGGATATCGTAAACTTATTCACTTCCAACGATTTTCAAATTTTTTCCATATAACTGTCAATAAATTGCTTTATATATATGAGCATTAATCTTTACTACAATGACTTTAGTATTAATTCTGAATCAAACAAGCGAATAATTGCACTAAAGATATATTTAAGATTCCTTTTTCTATTAGATTTGAGTAATTTATTCGATTTTCGTTTTGTAGTATAAAGAAAACAAGTCTTAACAGAAATTTAAAATTGAAAGATCTTATTTGGTACGATCTGATCAGATCTCACTATACACAGAAAAAAGAGTGTCTTGTAAATTTAAGGACCATTTTAACTTTCACATAGTTCAACAATTTTACTGTAATATAGTTCATTTTTCGTAACCACAACGAAAATTAACTTAGCTAAAGGAAAACTTATAAAAATTCAGTAAATGTTTTTTAGTTCACTAACTACGAAATGGGAAGGATTTTTCCTTAAATAAATTTCCAACACAGAAGTTAATGCATCGTTGATTCTATTATAAAAATACATGGGCAATATAAAAATCTTACTATGAAATGTGGACAATTTACGAAGAAAAAATTTTGTATGGAAAAAAAATTTTGTAGTAAAAATTAACTTAACGACATTACCGATTCGTACGATGGCTACCTACAGATTATTTCCCTTTTTATTATATGTTGGAGTGTTTTTACTCACATTGAAAATTTTAGATAAAGTAGAATAAAAAGTAGTTAACATAATCCTTGACGGGTGTATATAATTTTTTATAGATTCCTCATAGATTTGATATATATTTTACCTTAACTTATAGATAGAATTCCAACTAATCAATAAACGTGATACTGGAAAATGGGAGTGCGTCATGTGAAAGAGTTTTTAGAGACATTTTGTGTATATCCCGTATGATTGTTTGTGTTTGTTATTGGGTCATTTATGCTGTTGTTGGTTGTTTTGATTCTAGAGACAATGGAATGTTCTGGTATCTTTTGTGGTATGAGTTGTTTTCTTGCAATAGCGAGATCAGAAAGGGATCGTGTGTGTGTGTGGAGTTGTTTTTCTTTACGGCAGCTATGTATCCTTTATGACTATTTGTGTCTTTGTGTCTTTGAGTTTTATTGTTGCATTCAGTTATGTTGATGCATTTATGAAGTGCACACGTGGATTTAATTTTGCAAAATTATACGTGCGGTATTGGTGTTTATTAATGAAAATACATTTATTCGAAACATTTTAGAAACTGAGAAGTGAATGATGTGATGTTAGAGTAATCAAAAATGCTTTTTATTGATAAAAAACAAATAACAGATTAAGGAACTGTATATTTCTGTTAATAGTTTAAAATTAGTGCGGATTTTAAATTGATTTACATAAAAACCAGTAAGGAAAGTCTAAAGTCGGGCGGGGCCGACTATATTATACCCTGCACCACTTTGTAGATCTAAATTTTCGATACCATATCACATCCGTCAAATGTGTTGGGGGCTATGTATAAAGGTTTGTCCCAAATACATACATTTAAATATCACTCGATCTGGAAGAATTTGATAGACTTCTACAAAATCTATAGACTCAAAATTTAAGTCGGCTAATGCACTAGGATGGAACACAATGTTAGTAAAAAACCAGTAAGGAAAGTCTAAAGTCGGGCGGGGCCGACTATATTATACCCTGCACCACTTTGTAGATCTAAATTTTCGCTACCATATCACATCCGTCAAATGTGTTGGGGGCTATATAAAGGTTTGTCCCAAATACATACATTTAAATATCACTCTTTCTGGAAGAATTTGATAGACTTCTACAAAATCTATAGACTCAAAATTTATGTCGGTTAATGCACTAGGGTGGAACACAATTTTAGTAAAAACCAGTAAGGAAAGTCTAAAGTCGGGCGGGGCCGACTATATTATACCCTGCACCACTTTGTAGATCTAAATTTTCGCTACCATATCACATCCGTCAAATGTGTTGGGGGCTATATAAAGGTTTGTCCCAAATACATACATTTAAATATCACTCTTTCTGGAAGAATTTGATAGACTTCTACAAAATCTATAGACTCAAAATTTATGTCGGTTAATGCACTAGGGTGGAACACAATTTTAGTAAAAAATATGAGAAACATTGAAATCTGAAGCAATTTTAAGGAAACTTCGAAAAAGTTTATTTATGATTTATCGCTCGATATATATGTATTAGAAGTTTAGGAAAATTAGAGTCATTTTTACAACTTTTCGACTAAGCAGTGGCGATTTTACAAGGAAAATGTTGGTATTTTGACCATTTTTGTCGAAATCAGAAAAACATATATATGGGAGCTATATGTAAATCTGAACCGATTTCAACCAAATTTGGCACGCATAGCTACAATGCTAATTCTACTCCCTGTGCAAAATTTCAACTAAATCAGAGTTAAAAATTGGCCTCTGTGGTCATATGAGTGTAAATCGGGCGAAAGCTATATATGGGAGATATATCCAAATCTGAACCGATTTCAACCAAATTTGGCACGCATAGCTACAATGCTAATTCTACTCCCTGTGCAAAATTTCAAATAAATCGGAGTTAAAAATTGGCCTCTGTGGTCATATGAGTGTAAATCGGGCGAATGCTATATATGGGAGATATATCCAAATCTGAACCGATTTCAACCAAATTTGGCACGCATAGTTACAATGCTAATTCTACTCCCTGTGCAAAATTTCAACCAAATCGGAGTTAAAAATTGGCCTCTTTGGGCAAATGAGTGTAAATCGGGCGAAAACTATATATGAGAGCTATATCTAAATCTGAACCGATTTGGCTGGTATTTTGCAAGTTTTTCTAGACCCATAAAATATTCGGATGTACGGAATTTGAGGAAGATCGGTTGATATACACGCCAATTATGACCAGATCGGCGAAAAATATATATGGCAGCTATATCTAAATCTGAACCGATTTTTTCCAACATCAATAGGGATCGTCTTTGAGCCGAAACAGGACCCTATACCAAATTTTAGGACAATCGGACTAAAACTGCGAGCTGTACTTTGCACACAAAAATACATCAACAGACAGACAGACAGACGGACAGACAGACGGACAGACAGACAGACGGACATCGCTAAATCGACTCAGAATTTAATTCTAAGCCGATCCGTATACTAAAAGGTTGGTCTATGATTACTCCTTCTTGGCGTTACATACAAATGCACAAACTTATTATACCCTGTACCACAGTAGTGGTGAAGGGTATAAATATGGGAAACGTTTAAATCTGAAGCAATTTTAAGGAAACTTCGAAAAAGTTTATTTATGATTTATTGCTCGATATATATGTATTAGAAGTTTAGGAAAATTAGAGTCATTTTTACAACTTTTCGACTAAGCAGTGGCGATTTTACAAGGAAAATGTTGGTATTTTGACCATTTTTGAAGAAATCAGAAAAACATATATATGGGAGCTATATCTAAATCTGAACCGATTTCAACCAAATTTGGCACGCATAGCTACAATGCTAATTCTACTACCTGTGCAAAATTTCAACTAAATCGGAGTTAAAAATTGGCCTCTGTGGTCATATGAGTGTAAATCGGGCGAAAGCTTTATATGGGAGATATATCCAAATCTGAACCGATTTCAAGCAAATTTGGCACGCATAGTTACAACGCCAATTCTACTCCCTATGCAAAATTTCAACTAAATCGGAGCAAAAAATTGGCCTCTGTGGGCAAATGAGTCTAAATCGGGCGAAAGCTATATATGGGAGCTATATCTAAATCTGAACCGATTTTGCTGATATTTTGCAAGTTTTTCGAGACTCATAAAATATTCGGATGTACGGAACTTGAGGAAGATCGGTTGATACACACGCCAATTATGACCAGATCGGTGAAAAATATATATGGCGGCTATATCTAAATCTGAACCGATTTTTTCCAAAATCAATAGGGATTGTCTTTGAGCCGAATCAGGACCCTATACCAAATTTTAGGACAATCGGACTAGAACTGCGAGCTGTACTTTGCACACAAAAATACATCAACAGACAGACAGACAGACAGACGGACAGACAGACGGACAGACAGACAGACGGACATCGCTAAATCGACTCAGAATTTAATTCTAAGCCGATCCGTATACTAAAAGGTTGGTCTATGATCACTCCTTCTTGGCGTTACATACAAATGCACAAACTTATTATACCCTGTACCACAGTAGTGGTGAAGGGTATAAATATGAGAAACATTGAAATCTGAAGCAATTTTAAGGAAACTTCGAAAAAGTTTATTTATGATTTATCGCTCGATATATATGTATTAGAAGTTTAGGAAAATTAGAGTCATTTTTACAACTTTTCGACTAAGCAGTGGCGATTTTACAAGGAAAATGTTGGTATTTTGACCATTTTTGTCGAAATCAGAAAAACATATATATGGGAGCTATATGTAAATCTGAACCGATTTCAACCAAATTTGGCACGCATAGCTACAATGCTAATTCTACTCCCTGTGCAAAATTTCAACTAAATCAGAGTTAAAAATTGGCCTCTGTGGTCATATGAGTGTAAATCGGGCGAAAGCTATATATGGGAGATATATCCAAATCTGAACCGATTTCAACCAAATTTGGCACGCATAGCTACAATGCTAATTCTACTCCCTGTGCAAAATTTCAAATAAATCGGAGTTAAAAATTGGCCTCTGTGGTCATATGAGTGTAAATCGGGCGAATGCTATATATGGGAGATATATCCAAATCTGAACCGATTTCAACCAAATTTGGCACGCATAGTTACAATGCTAATTCTACTCCCTGTGCAAAATTTCAACCAAATCGGAGTTAAAAATTGGCCTCTTTGGGCAAATGAGTGTAAATCGGGCGAAAACTATATATGAGAGCTATATCTAAATCTGAACGATTTGGCTGGTATTTTGCAAGTTTTTCTAGACCCATAAAATATTCGGATGTACGGAATTTGAGGAAGATCGGTTGATATACACGCCAATTATGACCAGATCGGCGAAAAATATATATGGCAGCTATATCTAAATCTGAACCGATTTTTTCCAACATCAATAGGGATCGTCTTTGAGCCGAAACAGGACCCTATACCAAATTTTAGGACAATCGGACTAAAACTGCGAGCTGTACTTTGCACACAAAAATACATCAACAGACAGACAGACAGACGGACAGACAGACGGACAGACAGACAGACGGACATCGCTAAATCGACTCAGAATTTAATTCTAAGCCGATCCGTATACTAAAAGGTTGGTCTATGATTACTCCTTCTTGGCGTTACATACAAATGCACAAACTTATTATACCCTGTACCACAGTAGTGGTGAAGGGTATAAATATGGGAAACGTTTAAATCTGAAGCAATTTTAAGGAAACTTCGAAAAAGTTTATTTATGATTTATTGCTCGATATATATGTATTAGAAGTTTAGGAAAATTAGAGTCATTTTTACAACTTTTCGACTAAGCAGTGGCGATTTTACAAGGAAAATGTTGGTATTTTGACCATTTTTGAAGAAATCAGAAAAACATATATATGGGAGCTATATCTAAATCTGAACCGATTTCAACCAAATTTGGCACGCATAGCTACAATGCTAATTCTACTACCTGTGCAAAATTTCAACTAAATCGGAGTTAAAAATTGGCCTCTGTGGTCATATGAGTGTAAATCGGGCGAAAGCTTTATATGGGAGATATATCCAAATCTGAACCGATTTCAAGCAAATTTGGCACGCATAGTTACAACGCTAATTCTACTCCCTATGCAAAATTTCAACTAAATCGGAGCAAAAAATTGGCCTCTGTGGGCAAATGAGTCTAAATCGGGCGAAAGCTATATATGGGAGCTATATCTAAATCTGAACCGATTTTGCTGATATTTTGCAAGTTTTTCGAGACTCATAAAATATTCGGATGTACGGAACTTGAGGAAGATCGGTTGATACACACGCCAATTATGACCAGATCGGTGAAAAATATATATGGCGGCTATATCTAAATCTGAACCGATTTTTTCCAAAATCAATAGGGATTGTCTTTGAGCCGAATCAGGACCCTATACCAAATTTTAGGACAATCGGACTAGAACTGCGAGCTGTACTTTGCACACAAAAATACATCAACAGACAGACAGACAGACAGACAGACAGACGGACAGACAGACGGACAGACAGACAGACGGACATCGCTAAATCGACTCAGAATTTAATTCTAAGCCGATCCGTATACTAAAAGGTTGGTCTATGATCACTCCTTCTTGGCGTTACATACAAATGCACAAACTTATTATACCCTGTACCACAGTAGTGGTGAAGGGTATAAAAATATGGGAAACATTTAAATCTGAAGCAATTTTAAGGAAACTTTGCAAAAGTTTATTTATGATTTATCGCTCGATATATATGTATTAGAAGTTTAGGAAAATTAGAGTCATTTTTACAACTTTGCGACTAAGCAGTGGCGATTTTACAAGGAAATTGTTGGTATTTTGACCATTTTGTCGAAATCAGAAAAACATATATATGGGAGCTATATCTAAATCTGAACCGATTTCAACCAAATTTGGCACGCATAGCAACAATGCTAATTATACTCTCTGTGCAAAATTTCATTTAAATCGGAGTTAAAAATTGGCCTCTGTGGTCATATGAGTGTAAATCGGGCGAAAGCTATATATGGGAGATATATCTAAATCTGAACCGATTTCAACCAAATTTGGCACGCATAGCTACAATGCTAATTCTACTCCCTGTGCAAAATTTCAGCTAAATCGGAGCAAAAAATTGGCCTCTGTGGTCATATGAGTGTAAATCGGGCGAAAGCTATATATGGGAGATATATCCAAATCTGAACCGATTTCAACCAAATTTGGCACGCATAGTTTCAATGCTAATTCTACTCCCTGTGAAAAATTTCAACTAAATCGGAGTTAAAAATTGGCCTCTGTGGTCATATGAGTGTAAATCGGGCGAAAGCTATATATTGGAGATATATCCAAATCTGAACCGATGTCAACCAAATTTGGCACGCATAGTTTCAATGCTAATTCTACTCCCTGTGCAAAATTTCAACCAAATCGGAGTTAAAAATTGGCCTCTTTGGGCAAATGAGTGTAAATCGGGCGAAAGCTATATATGAGAGCTATATCTAAATCTGAACCGATTTGGCTGGTATTTTGCAAGTTTTTCGAGACCCATAAAATATTCGGATGTACGGAATTTGAGGAAGATCGGTTGATATAAACGCCAATTATGACCAGATCGGCGAAAAATATATATGGCAGCTATATCTAAATCTGAACCGATTTTTTCCAAAATCAATAGGGATCGTCTTTGAGCCGAAACAGGACCCTATACCAAATTTTAGGACAATCGAACTAAAACTGCGAGCTGTACTTTGCACACAAAAATACATCAACAGACAGACAGACGGACAGACAGACGGACAGACAGACGGACAGACAGACAGACGGACATCGCTAAATCGACTCAGAATTTAATTCTAAGCCGATCCGTATACTAAAAGGTTGGTCTACGATTACTCCTTCTTGGCGTTACATACAAATGCACAAACTTATTATACCCTGTACCACAGTAGTGGTGAAGGGTATAAAAATATGGGAAACATTTAAATCTGAAGCAATTTTAAGGAAACTTTGCAAAAGTTTATTTATGATTTATCGCTCGATATATATGTATTAGAAGTTTAGGGAAATTAGAGTCATTTTTACAACTTTGCGACTAAGCAGTGGCGATTTTACAAGGAAATTGTTGGTATTTTGACCATTTTGTCGAAATCAGAAAAACATATATATGGGAGCTATATCTAAATCTGAACCGATTTCAACCAAATTTGGCACGCATAGCAACAATGCTAATTATACTCTCTGTGCAAAATTTCAACTAAATCGGAGTTAAAAATTGGCCTCTGTGGTCATATGAGTGTAAATCGGGCGAAAGCTATATATGGGAGATATATCTAAATCTGAACCGATTTCAACCAAATTTGGCACGCATAGTTTCAATGCTAATTCTACTCCCTGTGAAAAATTTCAACTAAATCGGAGTTAAAAATTGGCCTCTGTGGTCATTTGAGTGTAAATCGGGCGAAAGCTATATATGGGAGATATATCCAAATCTGAACCGATGTCAACCAAATTTGGCACGCATAGTTTCAATGCTAATTCTACTCCCTGTGCAAAATTTCAACCAAATCGGAGTTAAAAATTGGCCTCTTTGGGCAAATGAGTGTAAATCGGGCGAAAGCTATATATGAGAGCTATATCTAAATCTGAACCGATTTGGCTGGTATTTTGCAAGTTTTTCGAGACCCATAAAATATTCGGATGTACGGAATTTGAGGAAGATCGGTTGATATAAACGCCAATTATGACCAGATCGGCGAAAAATATATATGGCAGCTATATCTAAATCTGAACCGATTTTTTCCAAAATCAATAGGGATCGTCTTTGAGCCGAAACAGGACCCTATACCAAATTTTAGGACAATCGGACTAAAACTGCGAGCTGTACTTTGCACACAAAAATACATCAACAGACAGACAGACAGACAGACAGACAGACAGACAGACGGACAGACAGACGGACATCGCTAAATCGACTCAGAATTTAATTCTAAGCCGATCCGTATACTAAAAGGTTGGTGTACGATTACTCCTTCTTGGCGTTACATACAAATGCACAAACTTATTATACCCTGTACCACAGTAGTGGTGAAGGGTATAAATATACAACATGAGTGATAATAGGATGATCTATATTTATTCTACATCTGGATCACAGGTTGGATATGCAACCATTTTTTTTTTTTATACCCTTCACCACTACTGTGGTACAGGGTATAATAAGTTTGTGCATTTGTATGTAACGCCAAGAAGGAGTGATCATAGACCAACCTTTTAGTATACGGATCGGCTTAGAATTAAATTCTGAGTCGATTTAGCGATGTCCGTCTGTCTGTCTGTCCGTCTGTCTGTCCGTCTGTCTGTCTGTCTGTCTGTCTGTCTGTTGATGTATTTTTGTGTGCAAAGTACAGCTCGCAGTTCTAGTCCGATTGTCCTAAAATTTGGTATAGGGTCCTGATTCGGCTCAAAGACAATCCCTATTGATTTTGGAAAAAATCGGTTCAGATTTAGATATAGCCGCCATATATATTTTTCACCGATCTGGTCATAATTGGCGTGTGTATCAACCGATCTTCCTCAAGTTCCGTACATCCGAATATTTTATGAGTCTCGAAAAACTTGCAAAATATCAGCAAAATCGGTTCAGATTTAGATATAGCTCCCATATATAGCTTTCGCCCGATTTAGACTCATTTGCCCACAGAGGCCAATTTTTTGCTCCGATTTAGTTGAAATTTTGCATAGGGAGTAGAATTAGCGTTGTAACTATGCGTGCCAAATTTGCTTGAAATCGGTTCAGATTTGGATATATCTCCCATATAAAGCTTTCGCCCGATTTACACTCATATGACCACAGAGGCCAATTTTTAACTCCGATTTAGTTGAAATTTTGCACAGGTAGTAGAATTAGCATTGTAGCTATGCGTGCCAAATTTGGTTGAAATCGGTTCAGATTTAGATATAGCTCCCATATATATGTTTTTCTGATTTCTTCAAAAATGGTCAAAATACCAACATTTTCCATGTAAAATCGCCACTGCTTAGTCGAAAAGTTGTAAAAATGACTCTAATTTTCCTAAACTTCTAATACATATATATCGAGCAATAAATCATAAATAAACTTTTTCGAAGTTTCCTTAAAATTGCTTCAGATTTAAACGTTTCCCATATTTATACCCTTCACCACTACTGTGGTACAGGGTATAATAAGTTTGTGCATTTGTATGTAACGCCAAGAAGGAGTAATCATAGACCAACCTTTTAGTATACGGATCGGCTTAGAATTAAATTCTGAGTCGATTTAGCGATGTCCGTCTGTCTGTCTGTCCGTCTGTCTGTCCGTCTGTCTGTCTGTCTGTTGATGTATTTTTGTGTGCAAAGTACAGCTCGCAGTTTTAGTCCGATTGTCCTAAAATTTGGTATAGGGTCCTGTTTCGGCTCAAAGACGATCCCTATTGATGTTGGAAAAAATCGGTTCAGATTTAGATATAGCTGCCATATATATTTTTCGCCGATCTGGTCATAATTGGCGTGTATATCAACCGATCTTCCTCAAATTCCGTACATCCGAATATTTTATGGGTCTAGAAAAACTTGCAAAATACCAGCCAAATCGGTTCAGATTTAGATATAGCTCTCATATATAGTTTTCGCCCGATTTACACTCATTTGCCCAAAGAGGCCAATTTTTAACTCCGATTTGGTTGAAATTTTGCACAGGGAGTAGAATTAGCATTGTAACTATGCGTGCCAAATTTGGTTGAAATCGGTTCAGATTTGGATATATCTCCCATATATAGCATTCGCCCGATTTACACTCATATGACCACAGAGGCCAATTTTTAACTCCGATTTATTTGAAATTTTGCACAGGGAGTAGAATTAGCATTGTAGCTATGCGTGCCAAATTTGGTTGAAATCGGTTCAGATTTGGATATATCTCCCATATATAGCTTTCGCCCGATTTACACTCATATGACCACAGAGGCCAATTTTTAACTCTGATTTAGTTGAAATTTTGCACAGGGAGTAGAATTAGCATTGTAGCTATGCGTGCCAAATTTGGTTGAAATCGGTTCAGATTTACATATAGCTCCCATATATATGTTTTTCTGATTTCGACAAAAATGGTCAAAATACCAACATTTTCCTTGTAAAATCGCCACTGCTTAGTCGAAAAGTTGTAAAAATGACTCTAATTTTCCTAAACTTCTAATACATATATATCGAGCGATAAATCATAAATAAACTTTTTCGAAGTTTCCTTAAAATTGCTTCAGATTTCAATGTTTCTCATATTTATACCCTTCACCACTACTGTGGTACAGGGTATAATAAGTTTGTGCATTTGTATGTAACGCCAAGAAGGAGTGATCATAGACCAACCTTTTAGTATACGGATCGGCTTAGAATTAAATTCTGAGTCGATTTAGCGATGTCCGTCTGTCTGTCTGTCCGTCTGTCTGTCCGTCTGTCTGTCTGTCTGTCTGTCTGTTGATGTATTTTTGTGTGCAAAGTACAGCTCGCAGTTCTAGTCCGATTGTCCTAAAATTTGGTATAGGGTCCTGATTCGGCTCAAAGACAATCCCTATTGATTTTGGAAAAAATCGGTTCAGATTTAGATATAGCCGCCATATATATTTTTCACCGATCTGGTCATAATTGGCGTGTGTATCAACCGATCTTCCTCAAGTTCCGTACATCCGAATATTTTATGAGTCTCGAAAAACTTGCAAAATATCAGCAAAATCGGTTCAGATTTAGATATAGCTCCCATATATAGCTTTCGCCCGATTTAGACTCATTTGCCCACAGAGGCCAATTTTTTGCTCCGATTTAGTTGAAATTTTGCATAGGGAGTAGAATTAGCGTTGTAACTATGCGTGCCAAATTTGCTTGAAATCGGTTCAGATTTGGATATATCTCCCATATAAAGCTTTCGCCCGATTTACACTCATATGACCACAGAGGCCAATTTTTAACTCCGATTTAGTTGAAATTTTGCACAGGTAGTAGAATTAGCATTGTAGCTATGCGTGCCAAATTTGGTTGAAATCGGTTCAGATTTAGATATAGCTCCCATATATATGTTTTTCTGATTTCTTCAAAAATGGTCAAAATACCAACATTTTCCTTGTAAAATCGCCACTGCTTAGTCGAAAAGTTGTAAAAATGACTCTAATTTTCCTAAACTTCTAATACATATATATCGAGCAATAAATCATAAATAAACTTTTTCGAAGTTTCCTTAAAATTGCTTCAGATTTAAACGTTTCCCATATTTATACCCTTCACCACTACTGTGGTACAGGGTATAATAAGTTTGTGCATTTGTATGTAACGCCAAGAAGGAGTAATCATAGACCAACCTTTTAGTATACGGATCGGCTTAGAATTAAATTCTGAGTCGATTTAGCGATGTCCGTCTGTCTGTCTGTCCGTCTGTCTGTCCGTCTGTCTGTCTGTCTGTTGATGTATTTTTGTGTGCAAAGTACAGCTCGCAGTTTTAGTCCGATTGTCCTAAAATTTGGTATAGGGTCCTGTTTCGGCTCAAAGACGATCCCTATTGATGTTGGAAAAAATCGGTTCAGATTTAGATATAGCTGCCATATATATTTTTCGCCGATCTGGTCATAATTGGCGTGTATATCAACCGATCTTCCTCAAATTCCGTACATCCGAATATTTTATGGGTCTAGAAAAACTTGCAAAATACCAGCCAAATCGGTTCAGATTTAGATATAGCTCTCATATATAGTTTTCGCCCGATTTACACTCATTTGCCCAAAGAGGCCAATTTTTAACTCCGATTTGGTTGAAATTTTGCACAGGGAGTAGAATTAGCATTGTAACTATGCGTGCCAAATTTGGTTGAAATCGGTTCAGATTTGGATATATCTCCCATATATAGCATTCGCCCGATTTACACTCATATGACCACAGAGGCCAATTTTTAACTCCGATTTATTTGAAATTTTGCACAGGGAGTAGAATTAGCATTGTAGCTATGCGTGCCAAATTTGGTTGAAATCGGTTCAGATTTGGATATATCTCCCATATATAGCTTTCGCCCGATTTACACTCATATGACCACAGAGGCCAATTTTTAACTCTGATTTAGTTGAAATTTTGCACAGGGAGTAGAATTAGCATTGTAGCTATGCGTGCCAAATTTGGTTGAAATCGGTTCAGATTTACATATAGCTCCCATATATATGTTTTTCTGATTTCGACAAAAATGGTCAAAATACCAACATTTTCCTTGTAAAATCGCCACTGCTTAGTCGAAAAGTTGTAAAAATGACTCTAATTTTCCTAAACTTCTAATACATATATATCGAGCGATAAATCATAAATAAACTTTTTCGAAGTTTCCTTAAAATTGCTTCAGATTTCAATGTTTCTCATATTTTTTACTAAAATTGTGTTCCACCCTAGTGCATTAACCGACATAAATTTTGAGTCTATAGATTTTGTAGAAGTCTATCAAATTCTTCCAGAAAGAGTGATATTTAAATGTATGTATTTGGGACAAACCTTTATATAGCCCCCAACACATTTGACGGATGTGATATGGTAGCGAAAATTTAGATCTACAAAGTGGTGCAGGGTATAATATAGTCGGCCCCGCCCGACTTTAGACTTTCCTTACTGGTTTATGTTACAGCAATTCCTACAGGTGAGTACTAAGTTCGAGTTTAGCCACTAAAATTAAAAATAAATTACTAAGAAAAGTATAAAATTATACGTCTTCGATACAAATTTAATTATCACTTGATGGAGAATAGCCCAAACCAAGTTTTTTTTATAAAGATTATATTTTTATAATGCATTATTAAAGAAATCTTATCATGAAAATTGCGATTTTAGCCTCTAAACTCGAACTTAATATCGACCTTAAATACTAAATGCTATACTGAAAAGTGGAAATTATGACTAATTTTATAATATTTTTTATTTCCAATATATTTTGAGAATAATTTCACTAACGTCCATTAGTCCATGGATGTGATTCCAATAATGTATCTACTGGATGGATTTGTCAATGTGGTAAGTTTTTCTATAAACGGCATTTTGTCCGTTTTTAATAAAACCAAAATTTCAATTTATTAAAAATAATTATTTTCACTTGCAGATAGACAGGCCTTGTAATGGTATTTTTTTTTTTGGAATATTCTTACTGTTTAATGCTAACTGAGCTGATATCCTTATTGGCTCTAGGAAATACTCTTGAAAACCGTAAGTTAAAAATCAATATGTACTATAGAATTTGATAATATTTTTCTTATATTTTGTATAACTTTGCAATTTCAGATGCTTTTAGGACAAATCCGCCCAACAAAAGTTAGCCAAAATCGATGAAATTGGACAACAATTTAATGAATATAGCAACTTATGCCACATATATCTTTCATATGGATAGGAAACATGAACAATTTAAATTAATTATTTTAGTCCTAATAGCATAGAATATTACTCTTTTGAAGTAGCAATTACTAACTACCGACAAGTAACTGCATCCAACGTACGAATAAAAATATTTCCTTTATTGTATATCATAAGCCATAGTTTTGTGTAATATAATAATATTTTTTTGAAATAAAATACTGCTGGTTATAGAAAATTGACTTGTTTTGCACGAAAAATTTCTTACTTGTATAAAGGCTTGTTGTACCTTTGATTCCAGAATTTCTCTACTTTTTTGAAAATTATACTGACAAACAGTTTATTTCAAACCAATTTCATAATACAGGTTTCCAAAAAAATTGTTCATTTTTCCGGATAGCAGGAATATTTTTTGAATAAGTTTAAGTATATTCTTCCCACAGCATAGTAATAATGAACTAAAGTACGATGCAATACATGAACTAATTTATATGAAAATCATGAACTTATCTAGATGAAAAAAATCTTTGGCGCCAAATCATAGTCATTCTTACTATGGGTTAGTTCATTTTTCATAAAAAATAGTAAACTTTTTTTTTCGGTGTATTGGCTAATATCTAATAGCTTAGATATAATTATATCTATCCCTATATATAATTGGATCTGATGATAGATCTCGTCATACACTGAAAAAAATATTGTCGTGAGGTCAAAGATTTCATGTCTTTAAAATACGAATACAAATTTTGCTTAGCATAGAAGACGCATTTCTCTAAAATAAAGTTATTTTCCTTGTCCAAAAGTCTATAAACTTTTCAATGAAGTCGTATTGTCCTTATAATTAAGTGATTTGACTTAAAAATGGGTATCTTAACATGAAAGAAAAAATTTATAGGCTAAGGTCAACTTGACTTTAATAATTCAGATAAATTCTTTAAATTTAATGAAATTGTCTTTAAATTTGTTGTCATTTTGCATCTTGACTACAAAGCAAAAAATCGTTCAAATATAGGACATCTTTTTTAAAACTTTATTTTAAAGAAGTTTTTTCCTTCAAACATAGCATAATTTCTACTGGAAGTCGAGTCCTAATTTGGAAAATAAAGTTGCCGTTAACTCGTTTTTAAAGGACTTTGATAGCATATGAAGAAAAAAAGCTGAGAAAGCGAAAAATTAAAATTTGCTTATATTCTCCGCTTCTTTGGCTCGGAACCAATACCAAACTTTTTAAAGTAAAGACAAAATCTTTGGAACCGAGTATGCTTTTTTTTCAGTGTACATAGTATTATATATAACTACATCTACTTTTGTCTCAACAACCATGCCAAAATTTTTTAAAGTAAAGACAAAATCTTTGGAACCGAGTATGCTTTTTTTTCAGTGTACATAGTATTATATATAACTACATCTACTTTTGTCTCAACAACCATGCCAAAATTGGTCCATATCGGTCTATAGTTATATATAGCATCCAGATAAACCGATCCCCAATCACACAAAAATTGGTCCATATCGGATTATAATCACGATTGCCACTCGATCCAAAACTTATCTACCAAAATTTTATTTCTATATGTTTGAAAATTTTGTCAAAATTTTATTTCTATAGAAAATACTGCCAAAATTTTATTACTATAGAACATTTTCTCAAAATTTTATTTCTATTGTGAAAATATAATTTCTATAGAAAATGTTGTAAAAATTTTATTTCTATAGAAAATTTTTAGTTCAATAGAAAATTTATGAAGTGCCTCTTAGTTGTCAAAATTTTATTTCAATAGAAAATTGTTTCCAAAATTTTTTTTCTTTAGAAAATTTTGTCAAAATTTTATTTCTATAGAAAATATTGTCAAAATTTTATTTCTATAGAACATTTTGTCAAAATTTTATTTCTATAGAAAATTTTGTCAAAATTTTATTTCTATAGAAAATTTTGTCAAAATTTTATTTCTATAGAATTTTTTTTAAATCAATAGAAAATTTATGAAGTGCTTCCTAGTTGTCAAAATTTTATTTCTATAGCTAATTTTTTCAAATTTTTTTATATAGAAAATTTTTGCAAAATTTTACTTCAATAGAAAATTTTGTCAAACTTTTATTTCAATAAAAAATTTTTCAAAATTTTATTTCAATAGAAATTTTTTTTTAATTTTATTTCTATAGAAAATTTTGGCAAAATTTTAGTCCTATAGAAAATCTATGAAGAACCTGTTAGTTGTCAGGATTTATTTCTATAGAAAATTGTTTCAAAATTTTATTCCTATATAAAAATTTTGTCAAAATTTTATTCTTATATAAAAATTTAGTCAAAATTTTATTTCTATAGAAATTTTTGTCAAAATTTTATTTCTATCGAAAAATTTTTCAAAATTTTATTTCTATAGAAAGTTTTGTCAAAATTTTAGTCCTATATACAATTTATGAAGCACCTCTTAGTTGTCAAAATTTTATTTCTAAAGAAAATTTTTCAAAATTTTATTTCAATAGAAAATTTTGTCAAAAATTTATTTCTATAGAAAGTTTTGCCAAAATTTTACTTCTATTGAAATTTTTGACAAAATTGTATTTCTATAGAAACTTTTGTTAATATTTTATTTCTGCAAAAAATTTTGTACAAATTTTATTTCTATAGAACATTTTTTCAATTTTTTATTTCTACAGAAAAATTTGTCAAAATTTTATTTCTAAAGAAAATTTTTGTAAAAATTTTATGTCTATAAAAAATTTTGTCAACATTTTATTATTCTATAGAAAATTTTGTGAAAATATAATATCTATAAAAAATTTTGTCAAAATTTTATTTCTATAGAAAATTTTGTGAAAATTTTATTTTGTCACATGTTTATTTCTTATTTTCATAGAAAATTTTGTCGAAATTTTATTTCGTTTTGTTTTGTTAGTGTTGGTTTACTCTTCAGCCATAATTGTTGTTTTTGATTTCAGCTTAAAACCATGCAATAACTAAAGTACAAGTGTAGCTTAATTTTTTTTCTATAGAAAATTTTGTCAAAATTTTATTTCTATAGAAAATATTGTCAAAATTTTATTTCTATAGAACATTTTGTCACAATTTTATTTCTATAGAACATTTTGTCAAAATTTTATTTCTATAGAAAATTTTGTCAGAATTTTATTTCTATAGAATTTTTTTTAGTTCAATAGAAAATTTATGAAGTGCTTCCTAGTTGTCAAAATTTTATTTCTATAGCTAATTTTTTCAAATTTTTGTATATAGAAAATTTTTGCAAAATTTTATTTCAATAGAAAATTTTGTCAAAATTTTATTTCAATAGAAAATTTTGTCAAAATTTTATTTCAATAGAAAATTTTATCAAACTTTTATTTCAATAGAAAATTTTTTCAAAATTTTATTTCAATAGAAAAATTTTTTTTTTTTAAATTTTATTTCTATAGAAAATTTTGGCAAAATTTTAGTCCTATAGAAAATCTATGAAGAACCTGTTAGTTGGCAGGATTTATTTCTATAGAAAATTGTTTCAAAATTTTATTCCTATATAAAAATTTAGTCAAAATTTTATTTCTATAGAAATTTTTGTCAAAATTTTATTTCTATCGAAAAATTTTTCAAAATTTTATTTCTATAGAAAGTTTTGTCAAAATTTTAGTCCTATATACAATTTATGAAGCACCTCTTAGTTGTCAAAATTTTATTTCTAAAGAAAATTTTTCAAAATTTTATTTCAATAGAAAATTTTGTCAAAAATTTATTTCTATAGAAAGTTTTGCCAAAATTTTACTTCTATTGAAATTTTTGACAAAATTGTATTTCTATAGAAACTTTTGTTAATATTTTATTTCTGCAAAAAATTTTGTACAAATTTTATTTCTATAGAACATTTTTTCAATTTTTTATTTCTACAGAAAAATTTGTCAAAATTTTATTTCTAAAGAAAATTTTTGTAAAAATTTTATGTCTATAAAAAATTTTGTCAACATTTTATTATTCTATAGAAAATTTTGTGAAAATATAATATCTATAAAAAATTTTGTCAAAATTTTATTTCTATAGAAAATTTTGTGAAAATTTTATTTTGTCACATGTTTATTTCTTATTTTCATAGAAAATTTTGTCGAAATTTTATTTCGTTTTGTTTTGTTAGTGTTGGTTTACTCTTCAGCCATAATTGTTGTTTTTGATTTCAGCTTAAAACCATGCAATAACTAAAGTACAAGTGTAGCTTAATTTTTTTTCTATAGAAAATTTTGTCAAAATTTTATTTCTATAGAAAATATTGTCAAAATTTTATTTCTATAGAACATTTTGTCACAATTTTATTTCTATAGAACATTTTGTCAAAATTTTATTTCTATAGAAAATTTTGTCAGAATTTTATTTCTATAGAATTTTTTTTAGTTCAATAGAAAATTTATGAAGTGCTTCCTAGTTGTCAAAATTTTATTTCTATAGCTAATTTTTTCAAATTTTTGTATATAGAAAATTTTTGCAAAATTTTATTTCAATAGAAAATTTTGTCAAAATTTTATTTCAATAGAAAATTTTGTCAAAATTTTATTTCAATAGAAAATTTTATCAAACTTTTATTTCAATAGAAAATTTTTTCAAAATTTTATTTCAATAGAAAATTTTTTTTTTTTTAAATTTTATTTCTATAGAAAATTTTGGCAAAATTTTAGTCCTATAGAAAATCTATGAAGAACCTGTTAGTTGGCAGGATTTATTTCTATAGAAAATTGTTTCAAAATTTTATTCCTATATAAAAATTTAGTCAAAATTTTATTTCTATAGAAATTTTTGTCAAAATTTTATTTCTATCGAAAAATTTTTCAAAATTTTATTTCTATAGAAAGTTTTGTCAAAATTTTAGTCCTATATACAATTTATGAAGCACCTCTTAGTTGTCAAAATTTTATTTCTAAAGAAAATTTTTCAAAATTTTATTTCAATAGAAAATTTTGTCAAAAATTTATTTCTATAGAAAGTTTTGCCAAAATTTTACTTCTATTGAAATTTTTGACAAAATTGTATTTCTATAGAAACTTTTGTTAATATTTTATTTCTGCAAAAAATTTTGTACAAATTTTATTTCTATAGAACATTTTTTCAATTTTTTATTTCTACAGAAAAATTTGTCAAAATTTTATTTCTAAAGAAAATTTTTGTAAAAATTTTATGTCTATAAAAAATTTTGTCAACATTTTATTATTCTATAGAAAATTTTGTGAAAATATAATATCTATAAAAAATTTTGTCAAAATTTTATTTCTATAGAAAATTTTGTGAAAATTTTATTTTGTCACATGTTTATTTCTTATTTTCATAGAAAATTTTGTCGAAATTTTATTTCGTTTTGTTTTGTTAGTGTTGGTTTACTCTCCAGCCATAATTGTTGTTTTTGATTTCAGCTTAAAACCATGCAATAACTAAAGTACAAGTGTAGCTTAACCAACAGAGGAAACGAATGTTTGTCAAATTTATTTGGGCAAAGCCCTATAGACTGCAAGATGGTTGGATGGACGCATGTTTCGGAATTACCACATTCCTCATCAGCATCCTCTACTTGCAGCAAAACTATCAACCAATTATCAGAATAAATTCAGGCAGTTCACTAAACCCAAAGTGAACCACACTTGAACCTTTCGAAAAAAGTTTTATGATAACCGGCCTTTGCCGAAATAAATTTGTACAAATTTGTAAATTTCCTTTGCCACTGTCATATTATCGATTTGAGTGCAGTTTCAAAATTTTATTTCTATAGAAAATTTTGTCAACATTTTATTTCTATCGAAAATTTATGAAGAAAATTAGAAAATTATTTCAAAAATTTTATTTGTATAGAAAATTTTGTCAAAATTTTATTTCTATAGAATATATTGTCAAAATTTTATTTCTATGAAAAATTTTGTCAATATTTTATTTCTATGAAAAATTTTGTCAATATTTTATTTCTATAGAATTTATTTTTCAATATTTTATTTCTATAGAAAATACTGTCAACATTTTATTCCTATAGACAATTTTGTCAAAATTTTATTTCTAAAGAAAATTTTATTTCTTCAGAAAATTTTTTCAAAAAGTTATTTCTATAGAAAATATTGTTTTTATAGAAAATACTGTCAAAATTTTATTTCTACTGAAAATTTTGTCAAAATTTGTTATTTAAAATTTGTTCCTTAGAAAATTTTTTAGTTCAATAGAAAATTAATGAAGTACATCTTAGTTGTCAAAATTTTATTTCTATAGAAAATTTTGTCAAATTTTGTTTCTATAGAAAATTTTATCAAAATATTATTTCTATTGAAAATTTTATCAACATTTGATTTCCATAGAAAAACTTGTTTAAATTTTATTTCTACAAAAAAAGTTAGCTAAAAAATGTATTACTATAGGAAATTCTAAAACAAATTTTATAGAAATTTTATTTCTATAGAAAATTTTGTCGAAATTTTATTTCTATAGAAAATTTTATCAAAATTTTATTTCTATAGAAAATTTTATCAAAATTTTATTTCTAAAAAAAATTTTGGCAATATTTTATTTCCATAGAAAATTTTAGTAAAATTTTATTTCTACAAAAAATTTGTCAAAAATTTATTCTATAGAAATATCGAAATGTTATTTTTAAAGAAAATTTTGAAAATTTTTTGTTCTATAGAAAATTTTGCCAACATTTCATTTGTATAGACAAGTTTGTCAAAATTTTATTTCTATAGCAAATTTCCTCTTCCTTCCTCTGGTGGTTAAGCTACTCTTCTAGTTTAGTCAACGCAATGTTTTTTAAGCTGAAATCAAAACAACAGATAGGATTGAAGTACAAACCAACAATAACAAAACGAAACGAATGTAGCAAATTTTGTCAAAATTTTATTGTACAAAAAATTTTGGCAAAATTTTATTTATTTTCTAAAGAAAAATTTATCAACATTTGATTTCCATAGAAAAATTTTGTTAAAATTTTATTTCTACAAAAAAAAAACTTGCTAAAAATTTTATTACTATAGGAAATTCTATTTTGTCACAATTTTATTTCTGTAGAAAATTTTGTCAAAATTTTATTTCTTTATAAAATTTGAAAGAAATTTTATTTCTGTAGTTAACTTTGTCAAAATTTTATTTCTATAGAAAATTTTGTCAAAATTTTATTTATATTGAAAATTTTGTCAAAATTTTATTTCTATAGAAAATGTTGTCAGCATTTTATTTCTATGGAATATTTTGTCAAAATTTCATTTCTATAGAAAATTTTGTCAAAATTTTATTTCTATAAACAATTTTGTCAAAATTTTATATATATAAAAAATTTTGTCAACATTTTATTTCTATAGAAAAATTTTGTCAAAATTTTATTTATATAGAAAATTTTGTCAAAATTTTATTTACAAAATTTTCTATTGTCAAAATTTTATTTCTATAGAAAAATTTGCCAAAATTTTATTTTCATAGAAATCTTGTCAAAATTTTATTTTTATAGAAAAATTTGTCAAAATTTTATTTCTATAGAAAATTTTGTCAAGATTTTATTTCTATAGAACATTTTGTCAAAATTTTATTTCTTTAGAAAATTTAGTCAAAATTTGATTTCTATAGAAAATTTTGTCAAAAATTTATTTCTATAGAAAATTTTGTCAAAATATTATTTCTAGAGAAAATTTTATCAACATTTGATTTCCATAGAAAAATTTTGTTAAAATTTTATTTCTACAAAAAAAACTTGCTAAAAATTTTATTACTATAGGAAATTCTAAATCAAATTTTGTAGAAATTTTATTTCTATAGAACTTTTGTCAAAATTTTATTTCTATAGAAAATTTTGTCAACATTTTATTTCTATTTTTTGTAAAAATTTTATTTTTATGCAGTGGCTCCAGTGGCGACCGTGCATATAACACGTTTTCACTAAGTAGTACATGATAATATCTCTAGAACGATTTCGCATTTTTCGTAAACGTGGAAGGTTGTTTATAGCAACATTCCAAAGCAGAGATCATAGAACTCCAGCTTATTTATTACTTGTATAGAAAATTTTGTCAAAATATTATTTCTAGAGAAAATTTTATTAACATTTGATTTCCATAGAAAAATTTGTTAAAATTTTATTTCTACAAAAAAATACTTGCTAAAAATTTTATTACTATAGGAAATTCTAAATCAAATTTTGTAGAAATTTTATTTCTATAGAACATTTTGTCAAAATTTTATTTCTATAAAAAATTTTGTCAAAATTTTATTTCTCTAGAAAATTTTGTCAACATTTTAGTCCTATAGAAAATTTATGAAGCACCTCTTAGTTGTCAAAATTTTATTTCTATAGAAAATTGTCTACAAATTTTATTTCTATTTTTTGTAAAGATTTTTTTTTATAGAGTGGCTCGAGTGGCGACCGTGCATATAACACTTTTTCACTAAGTAGTACAAGATAATATCTCTAGAACGATTTCGCATTTTTGGTAAAAGTGAAAGGTTGTTTATAGCAACATTCCAAAGCAGAGGTGAAAGAACTCCAGCTTTGGGAGTACCTCGGTTCACATACCCTTGAACGTTTGCTTGCCCTAGTGTGACTGAAATACGACTCTTCGTTAGAAGTTCGTCTAACAGCCTAAGTTTCCCTCAATCAACATGTACAGTTGTCAATCAATTTAATATAGATATCCGTTGTTGCATCCGTAACAACCACTTTAGTTCAGCTCGTAAGTGTTCCATTCAAAAAGCATCAATACGCGAAATTTCTTTTCATCCATTTTGGCACAATATTAGAAATTGTTTCAGTTCAAATTCTATAATTCATAAGTCTTTCGAATGTTATGCCTTAACTTAAAACCCACATTTTTTCTTGAATTTACCTTTTTATAAAGAAAGTATTGACCTCTACTAAGATTTTCCTCAGAATAATTGAATATAATCTTGATAGCATTATTTTAAAGCAATAAGTCGTCAAGCTGAATCAAAAACCTAAGTCTTTATTTCAATTTTATCAATTCAAAAAAACGAAAAAGGAAAAACGAACTTCCTTTTTCAAACGAGAACAGAAAGGATTCTTAATGTGATTGTAGCACCTAAGCAAGGTCCAAAGATGTTTCCTTTTTAATTCAATCACAGGCATTTTCCAAAAAAAAAAAAGAAAACATCAGCAGCAGCCAAAGAAACAACATATTCTTTAAGCCTGACCTTAAGAGACCCAAATGAATACCCACAAAAAAAGGGCCTTAACGCTTTTCATTTCTTTATTTTTTATTTTTTGTTAACATGAAAAGTACTTAAACATATTATTTGGGTATTGATTTGTTATGCCAAACACGTACAACAAAGCTATCACAAACGTACCATTGAAAGCTCTGCAAATGGTTGTATGTATGGAACCTTTAGGTGATAAGCCCATAATGTCATCGCATAACCGAAAAAGGAATATTGTCTTTGTGGAGAAAAAAAATGGTCTTTGAAAAGTTGTATCTATCCATTCAGCCAATGGAATTGAATGGTTATGTTCCATGGCCATCACGTGGCATTATCATCGACATTCTCATCAGTGTTAGTGTTTGGTGAAATGACCAGTGGTGAAGAAACGGTGAAGGAGGCTTTTATTAGGGAAGCGAAATAGGCCTTTGTTGTTATATTTGTAAAATTCGAGTATTATATTTACAGGGTATTTCATAACTTATGCAACAAAGTAAAGCGCTGTACTTTCATCTAAAGAGAAATACGTCGAAAATAACATATAATTATAGAATCAGTTTATATTTGTTAGCATTGGTTACCTTTTACACGAATTATGGCCTTCAAATGGCAGACCAGGAGCTCACTTGCCATTGTTCCGTAGAAGAGAGTAAATTTTCAGCTGACCCCTTCGGTTAGTTCAGCTGACTTATCAGCCAACCTGTTGGTCACCGGTCTGACACATAGATGGTGTCTCTAGTATTAAATGAATATTATTTTTATATAGTACCAACCTTCAAATGATTCGTGTCAAAATTTGACGTCTGTAAGTCAATTAGTTTGTGAGATAGAGCGTCTTTTGTGAAGCAACTTTTGTTATTGTGAAAAAAATGGAAAAAAATGAATTTCGTGTTTTGATAAAATACTGTTTTCTGAAGGGAAAACAAGTATATACGGCCGTAAGTTCGGCCAGGCCGAAGCTTATGTACCCTCCATCAAGGATTGCGTAGAAACTTCTTCTAAACACTGCCATCCAGAATCGAATTACTTAAGTTGCGGTAACGCTTGCCGATGGCAAGGTATCTTAAAACCTCCAAACACCATCTTCTAAATTGTATGTAAATCCATACGTGGTATATATTAAATCAAAAAAGATCGATCCAATACGTATATAATTCAGTTTGACAAAGTAGACATAAAATTTTGACAAAATTTTCTACAGAAATAAAATTTTAACAAAATTTTCTATAGAAATAAAATTTTCACAAAATTTTCTATAGAAATAAAAATTTTGACAAAATTTTCTATAGAAAGAAAATTTTGACAAAAATTTCTACAGAAATAAAATTTTAGCAAAATTTTCTATAGAAATAAACTTTTGACAAAATTTTCTATAGAAATAAAATCTTGGTAGATTATTTTTGGCTCGAGTGGCAACCATGATTATGAACCGAATAAAATTTGAAAAAAATTTTCTATAGAAATAAAATTTTGACAATGATGAAAATTTTATTATGAACCGAATAAAATTTTAACAAAATTTTCTCTAGAAATAAAATTTTGACAAAATTTTCTATAGAAATAAAATTTTGGTAGATTATTTTTGGCTCTAGTAGCAACCATGATTATGAACCGATATGAACCAATTTTTGTGTGATTGGACCAATTTTGGTATGGTTGTTAGCGACCATATACTAACACCACGTTCCTAATTTGAACCGGATCGGATGAATTTTGCTCCTCCAAGAGGCTCCGGAGGTCAAATCTGGAGAACGTTTTATATGGGGGCTATATATAATTATGGACCGATATGGACCAATTCTGGCACGGTTGTTAAAGATCATATACTAACACCATGTTCCAAATTACAACCGGATTGGATGAAATTTGCTTCTCTTGGAGACTTCGCAAGCCAAATCTGGGGATCGGTTTGTATGGGGGCTATATATAATTATGAACCGATGTAGACCAATTTTTGCATGGTTGTTAGAGACCATATACCAATATCATGTACCAAATTTCAGGCGGATCGGATGAAATTTGCTTCTCTTTGAGGCTCCGCAACCCAAATCTGGGGATCGGTTTATATGGGCGCTATATATAATTATGGACCGATATGGACCAATTCTGGCACGGTTGTTAAAGATCATATACTAACACCATGTTCCAAATTACAACCGGATTGGATGAAATTTGCTTCTCTTGGAGACTTCGCAAGCCAAATCTTGGGATCGGTTTGTATGGGGGCTATATATAATTATGAACCGATGTGGACCAATTTTTGCATGGTTGTTAGAGACCATATACCAATATCATGTACCAAATTTCAGGCGGATCGGATGAAATTTGCTTCTCTTTGAGGCTCCACAACCCAAATCTGGGGATCGGTTTATATGGGCGCTATATATAATTATGGACCGATGTGTACCAATTTTTGCATTCACCATGTACCAAATTTCAGCCGGATCGGATGAAATTTTCTTCTCTTTGAGGCTCCGCAAGCCAAATCTGGGGATCGGTTTATATGGGGGCTATATATAATTATGAACCGATGTTAACCAATTTTTGCATGGTTGTTAGAGACCATATACCAGCACCATGTACCAAATTTCAGCCGGATCAGATGAAATTTGCTTCTCTTTTAGGCTCCTCAAGCCAAATCTGGGGATCGGTTTATATGGGGGCTATATATAATTATGGACCGATGTGGACCAATTTTTGCATGGTTGTTAGAGACCATATACCAACACCATATACCAAATTTCAGCCGGATCGGATAAAATATGCTTCTGTTAGAGGCTCCACAAGCCAAATCTGAGGGTCCCTTTATATGGGGGCTATACGTAAAAGTGGACCGATATGGCCCATTTTCAATACCATCCGACCTACATCGATAACAACTACTTGTGCCAAGTTTCAAGTCGATAGCTTGTTTCGTTCGGAAGTTAGTGTGATTTCAACAGACGGACATGCTTAGATCGACTCAGAATTTCACCACGACCCAGAATATATATACTTTATGGGGTCTTAGAGCAATATTTCGATGTGTTACAAACGGAATGACAAAGTTAATATACCCCCATCCTATGATGGAGGGTATAAAAATACGGTGGAAGCAAAAACTTGGCTTGATAATGAGTTTCCGGACTCTGCCCCAGGGAAATCAACAATAATTAATTGGTATGCAAAATTCAAGCGTGGTGAAATGAGCACGGAGGACGGTGAACGCAGTGGACGCCCGAAAGAGGCAGTTACCGACGAAAACATGAAAAAATCCACAAAATGATTTTGAATGACCGTAAAATGAAGTTGATCGAGATAGCAGAGGCCTTAAAAATATCAAAGGAACGTGTTGGTCATATCATTCATCAATATTTCGATATGCGAAAGCTCTGTGCAAAATGGGTGCCGCGCGAGCTCACATTTGACGAAAAACAACAACGTGTTGATTATTCTGAGCGGTGTTTGCAGCTGTTAACTCGTAATACACCCGAGTTTTTCCGTCGATATGTGACAATGGATGAAACATGGCTCCATCACTACACTCCTGAGTTCAATCGACAGTCGGCTGAGTGGACAGCGACCGCTGAACCGTCTCCGAAGCGTGGAACGACTCAAAAGTCCGTTGGCAAAGTAATCGCCTCTGTTTTTTGGGATGCGCATGGAATAATTTTTATCGATTATCTTGAGAAGGGAAAACCCATTAACAGTGACTATTATATGGATTTATTGGAGCGTTTGAAGGTGGAAATCGCCGCAAAACGGACCCATATGAAGAAGAAAAAAGTGTTTTTCCACTAAGACAACGCACCGTGCCACAAGTCACTTAGAACGATGGAAAAAATTCATGAATTGGGCTTTGAATTGCTTCCCCACCCACCGTATTCTCCTGATCTGGCCCCCAGTGACTTTTTCTTGTTCTCAGACCTCAAAAGGATGCTCGCAGGGAAAAAATTTGGCTTCAATGAAGAGGTGATCGCCGAAACTGAGGCCTATTTTGAGGCAAAACCGAAGGAGTACTACCAAAATGGTATCAGAAAGTTGGAAGGTCGTTATAATCGTTGTATCGCTCTTGAAGGGAACTATAAAAACGAATTTTGACAAAAAAAAAAAATTGTTTTTCTTTGTTAGACCGGCGACTTATCATCCAACCTGTTATACCATATAAATCTTGAATCAATATCCAAAATTCATACGTGAGATTCAACATCTTTGATCCAACTATTTTTTTAAGTGTAGAAATTCTTATTATTATTAAGCTTACAATAAATTATATCACTTATCCCCATTTAAAGTTTCTTTGAAATCCCCCTCCAATACCCTGCTGGTTTTTCAACTGTCACCAACATCACCACCACTGATGATGATGACGCTGATACTATGCCACACTGATGACAATAATGATGGTCGATCCATCGTCTTTATACCGTCGGCGGATACTCTTAAAAATGACATTAAGTAACACTAACACGTCCTTGAGCTGCTGCCTTTGCATCAGGAAAATAGCTAAAGGACATTTTATCAAATAAACGTAGCCTATATTTGATGGGGTAACCATCACCACTACCACCGTCATCACATCTTCACGAATTTTAGGATATTCTTGTCATTTTAAAGATATACCGATTGGCTTGGCCACACGCTTTGATGATGCTTGTTATTCACGACAATGATGACGATGGTGATGACAATGTCAACGTTGTGCCAATAGGATGTGATAATGATAATGATGAGTTCAAAATTGATAACAGTGCATTAAAATCAATAATGGATGGAAATAGATGCCAAAATCTTTGGGACGGAAATGAAATATAAAAATGAACTGCAAAGGACAACGGAAGATTTTTCTTTTTGGAAATTGATTTCGTTATTGAAATCTGTTTTTAAAAAACGCGTATGTTGAAATTTTAATTTTTCTAAGAATTAAAACGGAGATATTGTATCTATTGATACAATAAAAACGTGTCACATTGAATAAAATAGTTTTGATTGTCACTGTGTATGAAGGAAATAACACTCTCATGTTTTTCTTTATTTCCCGATTTCGACAGGTAAATGTTTCAATATGGCATTAGTATTAATGTTTTCCTTTGATCTTTTTCTATAATGAATAAAGATTTTACTTTCTTACATTACATACAAGTACACACATGTTACAAAACGTGAATAAAGTAATTCCATTAGAGACAAAGTCCACATTAAAAACAAGTATATAAGGCCGAGAAGAATTTTAAATATCCACCACAATGAATAAATATACTAGAATTCTTGATATTTTGGCAGATTTTGAAAGTATTCCTCTCCTCCTACTTCAAAAATTTCCTCTAGATTTTTTTTTTCACAATTTTCTAAGCAATAAAATTTTGACAAAATTCTCTGAAGCAATAAAATTTTAACAAAATTCTCTATAGAAATAAAACTTTGACAAACGTTTTTATATAAATAAAATATTGACAAAATTTTCTATAAAAATAAAACTTTGAGAAAATTTTCTATAGAAATAAAATAATGACAAAATTTTCTGTAGAAGAATTTTTGACAAATTTTTCTGTAGAAATAAATTTTTTACAAAATTTTTATTAGAATAAAATGTTAACACAAGTTTCTATAGAAATAAATTCTGACAAAATTTTCTATAGAAATAAACTTGTGGTAAAATTTTCTATAGAAAAAAATTTTGACAAAATTTTCTATCGAAATAAATTTAAGGTAAAATTTTCTATAAAAAAATAAATTTTGTCAAAATTTTAGTTCTAAACAAAAATAAAATTATGACAACATTTTCTATTGAAATAAAATTTCGATAAAATTTCCTATAGAAATAAAATTTTGACAAAATTTTCTATTTGTCAAAGTTTTATTTCCTATAGAAATAAAACTTTGACAAATTTTTCTATAGAAATAAAATTTTTACAAAATTTTCTATAGACATAAAATTTTGAAAAGGTTTCTATAGAATACATTTTTTAAAAACTTTTTTGCTATAGAAATAAAACTTTGAAAAACTTGTCTATTTAAAAAAAAAATTGGCAAAATTGTCTATAAAAAAAAATTTACAAAATTTTCTATAGACATAAAATTTCGATATTTCTATAGAATAAATTTTTGAAAAAATTTTTGTAGAAATAAAATTTTAATAAAATTTTCTATATAAAAATAAAATATTGCCAAAAATTTCTATAGAAATAAAATTTTGATAAAATTTTATTAGAAATAAAATTTTGACAAAATTTTCTATAGAAATAAAATTTCTACAAAATTTGTTTTAGAAATAAAATTTTGACAAAATTTTCGGTACAAATAAAATTGTGACAATATTTTCGATAGAAATAAATGTTTGATAAAACTTTCTACAGAAACAAAATTTTGAAAAAATTTTCTATAGAAATACATTTTGGACAAAATTTTCTGTAGAAATAAAATTTTGACAAAATTTTCTGTAGAAATAAAATTTTGTATAGAAATAAAATTTTGAAAAAATTTTCTATAGAAATTAAATTTTGACAAAATAAAATTTTGACAAAACTTGCTATAGAAATAAAATGTTGACAAACTTTGCTATAAAAATAAAATTTTGAAAATTTTGTTGAAATAAACTATATATAAAAAAAATTTTGGCTAATTTTTTTATCGAAATAAATTTTAGGTAAAATTTTCTATAAAAAATAAATCTTGACAACATTTTTGTTAAGAACTAAAATTTTAGCAATATAATTTTGACAATATTTTCTATAGAAATAAAATGTTGACAAAATTTTCTATTAAAATAAAATTTTGATAAAATTTCCTATAGAAATAAAACATTGACAAAATTTTCTATAGAAATAAAATTTTTACAAAATTTTCTATAGACATAAAATTTTGAAAAGGTTTCTATAGGATACATTTTTTAAAAACGTTTTTGTAGAAATAAAATTTTGAAAAAATTGTTTGTACAATAAAATTTTGACAAAATTTGCTATATTCATTTTGTTATGGTTGGTTTGTACTTCACTCCTATCTGTTGTGTTGATCTCAGCTTAAAAACCATTGCGTTGACTAAACTACAAGAGTAGCTTAACCAACAGAGGAAGGAAGAGGAAATTTGCTATAGAAATAAAATTTTGAAAAACTTGTCTATTCAAAAAAAATGTTGGCAAAATTTTCTATAAAAAAAAAAATTACAAAATTTTCTATAGACATAAAATTTCGATATTTCTATAGAATCAATTTTTGAAAATTTTTTTGTAGAAATAAAATTTTAATAAAATTTTCTATATAAAAATAATATGTTGCCAAAAATTTCTATAGAAATAAAATGTTAATAATATTTTCTATAGAAATAAAATGTTGACAAAATTTTCTGCACAAATAAAATTTTGACAAAATTTTCTGTACAAATAAAATTTTGACAATATTTTCGATAGAAATAAATGTTTGACAAAACTTTCTATAGAAATAAAATGTTGAAAAAATTTTCTATAGAAATACAGTTTTGAAAAAATTTTCTGTAGAAATAAAATTTTGACAAAATGTTGTATAGAAATAACATTTTGACAAAATTTTCTATTGAATTTAAATTTTGACAAAATAAAATTTTTACAAAACTTGTTATAGAAATAAAATTTGACAAAATTTGACAAAATTTTCTACAAAAATTAAATGTTGACAACATTTTCTATAGAAACAAAAATTTTGATAAAATTTTTCTATAGAAATAACATTTTGATAAAATTTTCTTTAGAAACAAATTTTGAAAAAATTTTCTACAGAAATAAAATTTTGACAAAATTTTCTTTACAGATAAAATTTTTACAAAATTTTCCAAAGAAATAAAATTTTCGATAGAAATATAATTTTGACAAAATTTTCTGTTCCAAAAAAATTTGACAAAATTTTCTATAGAAATACAACTTTGACAAAGCTTTCTACATAAAAATTAAAAAAAAAATTACTATAGACATAAAATTTTGACCAAATTTTCAATAGAAATAAATTTTTGACAACATTTTTACAACATTTTCTATAGAAATAAAACATTAACAACATTTTCTATAGAAATAAAATTATGACAAAATATTTATACAAATAAAATTTTGACAATGTTTCTATAGAATACAAAATTTTCTATAAAAATTAAATGTTGACAACATTTTCAATAGAAACAAAAATTTTGATAAAATGTTTCTATAGAAATAAAATTTTGACAAAATTTTTTATAGAAACAAATTTTGACAACATTTTCTACAGAAATAAAATTTTGACAAAATTTTCTATGCACATAAAATTTTGACAAAATTTTCTATAGAAATAAAACTTTGACAAAATTTTCTATAGAAATAAAATTTTGACAAAATCTTCTACCGAAATACAATTTTTTCACAAAATTTTCCATAGAAATACAATTTTGACAAAATTTTCTACCGAAATACAATTTTTGACAAAATTTTCTCTTGAAATAAAATTTTGAAAAAAAAAATTCTATAGAAATAAAATTTTGACCAAATTTTCTAAAGAAAAAAAATTTTGACGAAACTTTCTAAAGAAAAAAAAATTTCACAAAATTTCCTATAGAAATAAAGGCTTTGCAACATAAAATTTTGAAAAAATTTTCTATAGAAATACAGTTTTGACAAAATTTTCCGTACAAATAAAATTTTGATAAAATTTTCCAAAGAAAAACAATTTTGATAAAATTGTCTGTAGAAGTAAAATTTTGACAATATTTTCTGGTCAAATGAAATTTTGACAAAATTTTCTCTTCCAAAAAATTTGACAAAATTTTCAGTACGAATAAATTTTCTATAGAAATAAAATATTCACAAAATTTTCTATAGAAATAAAATTTTGACAAAATTTTCTATAGAAATAAAATTCTGACAAAATTTTGTGTACAAATAAAATTTAGACAATGTTTCTATAGAATACATTTTGACAAAATATTCTATTAAAATGAAATTTTGACAACATTTTCTAGAGAAACAAAAATTTTGACAAAATTTTTTTTATAGGCATAAAATTTTGACAAAAATTTTCTATACCCAGCAAAAACTCCTATTACCAGGTATGAGTACAATTATGCCTGCGCCAAATTGGTAACAAGTTCCTCGTACATATATCAGTAGTAATACTTTTACACGGGCATGACATTGGAGGAAAGTACTTCCGTGCAAGCATACCAGCAGTCGAAAAATAAGTACTTCTTCGCAAGCATACCAGCTCCCCAAAAATAATATATTTACCATAAAGATACCCAAAAAGTGCTAGTTCACACCTGTTGTTTTGTAATCCAACACACTATAGCACGCTCCACGACATGGATCTATTCAATGATGTTATTTTGTAATATAAGTTATGTACAATACAACTTTAGAAAACCAAGGTGTATTTTATTGGCAATTTTTGTCTGAAATGTAATTTGGCATTACTTATCGCTACTATTAACGGTGCCCACTGTAGAGCTTAACCCGGACCTCAAGATATGATTTTGATTACCGGTATTAATAGAAGAATCACTTTTTGGCTACACAGGTAAGTTATTATTTTTAAATCCCAGGTAATACTGCAATGAGGTAACTTTTTGATTACCGGTATTACTGAAAGAATCACTACTGCTTACCTAGTTTTTGCTGGGTAGAAATGAAATTTCGATATTCATGAAATAACCAGTAATGAACTTCGTTTCCATCGGTCGATGGTTGCTCCCCGCTCGTGTTCACCAACCGTGGGATTGAAATAAATTTCGAATATTATAGGTAAAATGTCCTAGAGACAGTATGGGAGCCCTTGGCAGACAATCATTTCGGCCAAAGACCATGAACATGCCAACAGGTATGTTAAACATGGACATACAATGACCACCAAAACCTATTGCGCCAGGGGTATTTTGGAGAGTAAGTTTGGCACTAAATAAAAATACCAACAATTCGATCATTTCAAGAAAGCGCTTCGCTGGGAATCATCCTAAATACCACAAAGCCAATTTGGTGCGGTGTATGATGGCTTTTTCGGCCGTTTAATAATTCGTGACAAATATCCCCAATTGTAAACACGTAGACTATTCAGTCCATTGTGATACCACAAATAGGGACCACAACAATTCTTTCATTTTCCCAACAACCGACATATATCCTTAAAGAGCAAAATAGGAAATATTTTTCTTAAATTTTCCACAGATAACTTATCCTTTTAAAATTATAATCTTCTCATACCTTTCCAGTCTATCTCACCCTATCCCAACCTATCCCAAAACACTTGTGACAGTACGCTGGGAAAATGTTGTGGGTTGAGCCAATATTTTTTAATCGATTTTATTCGCTAAATTGAGTTTCTGTTTGCGACACCAAAATTAACATGACAATAAAGCAATTTTCGAGACACACCACTTCACCAAACACAAGCCACAAAGTTTGCTTCAAACTACGCTTAGACGATGGTATTTGCATTGGTAGTTCAAATAGCAGAAAAGAATAAAAACACACACAAACCGAAGAAAACCAGATTGAGCCAGAAACGAAATTTGCCAAATGAAGAATAACTCGTTTTAACTGAGGCCATAATCTCAGCAGTCATGATGTTAACAATTGCATAACACAGATTTTCATTTCGATTCGAAATCAAATGCAGATTTTGGTCGCTTTTTTTTTCAATTTATTCAGGTTGTATTTGCTTTTTAAAGTACTCCATGTTATCTACCTCTACAAATTCCATGTTGCAGCAAGGATTAGCCTATGGCAGACATTTTGGCGCCTGTGGGATATGGTGGTAGGTACAGAGGTCTATTATGAAAAATTTAAGTTAGGTACGTAGACATTGTCGAACGAGTTCAAAGTAATCGAACATACTTTTTTCTCTTTGTATATTCAAAGCCAACAAATTGGCTTAAATGTTGTATGACAAGGACATGGATTTGACAAAAAAAAAACATGATGTAGGATTTTAAAAGGGTTTACAAACTGGAATTGAAAAAAAATGAAGAATTACCTGCTCAAATAGGATTTGTATATCATTCGCCATGTGCCGCTTTCACCATAAACAAATTGGAAGTTGTTCCACAAAAAATCCATTTTAAGTGCATCCCGGGATGTTGCATTATTTTTTTTTCACTTCGGATGAAGTTCTTTTGGACTGGTCTTAGAAAATATGATATTTCACCGTTAAAGTTTAAATTTTGGACAATTAAATGAAAATAAATATAAAATATAAAAGCAATGAAAATGAAACTAACATTTTGAAAATTTGGAGAATTTTCAATATATAAATAAATAATCTTATATGCAAGAAATTTGGTAAAAAAAATTCTCCGCTGAGAAGATTTGAGTTTTCGTTCTTCACCTGATATGTATTACAACCCAACTCGGGATTCTCTCATTTCTAAAAAGCTCGTCCAACAGCTGATAGATTTATTCCAATGACAGTTCATTTTGTTGGTTACAAGCTTGCAAAAGCATTTTGATCTATTTCATTAAAAAATAAAGTTATATGAGATGGAATATCTTTAGATCCCTCCAGCATTTAAATATTACTAACTCTTTTTATACCCTCCACCGTTTGTAACACGTCGAAATATTGCTCTAAGACCCCATAAAGTATACATATTCTGGGTCGTGGTGAAATTCTGAGTCGATCTGAGCATGTCCGTCCGTCCGTCTGTTGAAATCACGCTAACTTCCGAACAAAACAAGCTATCGACTTGAAACTTTGCACAAGTAGTTGTTATTGATGTAGGTTGGATGGTATTGCAAATGGGTCATATCGGTCCACTTTTACGTATAGCCCCCATATAAACGAACCCCCAAATTTGGATTGCGATTGCTCTAAGAGAAGCAAATTTCATCCGATCCGGCTACATGGAGTTAGTATAGGGTCTCTAACAACCATGCAAAAATTGGTCCACATCGGCCCATAATTATATATAGCCCCAATATAAACCGATCCCCAGATTTGACCTCCGGAGCCTCTTAGAGGAGCAAAATTCATCCGATCCGGTTGAAATTTGGTACGTGGTGTTAGTATATGGTCTCTAACAACCATGTAAGAATTGGTCCATATCGGTCCATAATTATATATAGCCCCCATATAAACCGTTCCCCAGATTTGATCTCCGGAGCCTCTTGGAGGATCAAAATTCATCCGATCCGGTTGAAATTTGCAACGTGGTGTTCGAATGTGGTCTCTAACAAACACGCAAGAATTGGTCCATATCGGTCCATAATTATATATAGCCCCAATATAAACCGATCCCCAGATTTGACCTCCGGAGCCCCTTAGAGTCATCCGATCCGATTGAAATTTGGTACGTGGTGTTAGTATATTGTCTCTAACAACCATGCCAAAAGTGGTCTATAAAGGTCCATAATTATATAAAGACCCAATATAAATCGATCCCCAGATTTTGTCAAAATTTTATTTCTATAGAAAATGTTGTCAAAATTTTATTCCTATAGAAAATGTTGCCAAAATTTTATTTCTATAGAAAATTTTGTCAAAATTTTATTTCTAAAGAAAATTTTGTCAAAATTTTATTTCTATAGAAAATGTTGTCAAAATTTTATTTCTATAGAAACTTTAAACTTAATTATATACGTATTTAATCGGCCTTTTTTAGTTTAATATATACCACGTATGGACTATGTGGTATATATTACGGTGTTAGGAATTTTTAAGATACCTAGCCATCGCCAAGTGTTACCGCAACCCAAGTAATTCGATTGTGGGTGACAGTTTTCAGTTGAAGTGTCTACGCAATCCATGGTGGAGGGTACATAAGCTTCGGCCTGGCCGAACTTACGGCCGTATATACACAGTCTCACATAAGTTTACATACCCTTGAAGTTTTTACCTTATAACTAAACATGTTTCTTGTTGTTGTTTATAATCCAGACTAAAAACATCTTCTTGAAAATGGACAAATACTTTGTTTTTCAAATTAATTTACAAAATCTAAAGCATATATATGCATATTTTATTATATTTTAATAATTAAAGAAAATACAATTTCTTAAACCGTATGTAAACTTGTGTAAGACTGTGTAATTGTTATACCCTAAACCGTATAGTGGCCAGGGTATAATAACTTTCATTTGCCAAAATATGTGCCTACCAGAAATATTGATTTTAGACCCCATAAAATATATACCGATCGACGCTTGGTGTCCGTCCGTCCAAGTATTTGTTGTTCGCAGGATTCCGCTGGCAATTATGAACCGATTTTGATGAAATTTGGTACGTGGCGTTTTTATACCCTGAGCCACACAACAGGGTATTATAAGCTAGTGCATATGTTTGCAACACCCAGAAGGAGACGATATAGACAAATGGTGTCTTTGGCAAAAATGGTCAGGATGGGCTCTTGAGTCGATATAGCGATGTCCGTCTGTCCGTGAACACATTTTTGTAATCAAAGTCTAGGTCGCAGTTTTAGTCCAATCGACTTCAAATTTGACACAAGTATGTGTTTTAGCTCAGAATAGAAGCCTATAGATTGTGGAAGAAAACGGTTCAGATTTAATATATAGTTCCCATATATATTTCGCCCGAATGGACTTATATGGCCCCAGAAGCCAGAGTTCTACCCTAATTTGCTTAAAATTTTGCACAAGAAGAACAATTAGTAGTGTAGTCAAGTGTGCCAAATTTTATTGAAATCGGTTCAGATTTAGATATAGCTCCCATATATAGCTTTCGCCCGATATGGACTAATACGGTCCCATAAGCCAGAGTTTTTCCCCAATTTGGTTGAAATTTTGCACTAGGAGTACAATTAGTAGTGTAGTCAAGTGTTCCAAATTTTATTGAAATCGGTTCAGATTTAGATATAGCTCCCATATATAGCTTTCGCCCGATTTACACTCATATGACCAGAGAGGCCAGTTTTTTGCTCCGATTTAATTGAAATTTTGCACAGGGATTAGAATTAGCATTGTAGCTATGCATGCATTTACACTCATATGACCACAGAGGCCAATTTCTTGATCCGATTTTGCAAATGGAGTAGAATTAGCATTGTTACTATGCGTGCCAAATTTGGTTGAAATCGGTTCAAATTTAGATATAGCTCCCATATATATGTTTTTCTGATTTCGACAAAAATGGTCAAAATAACAACATTTTCCTTGTAAAATCGCCACTGCTTAGTCGAAAAGTTGTAAAAATGACTTTAATTTTCCTAAACTTCTAATGCATATATATCGAGCGATAAATCATAAATAAACTTTTGCGAAGTTTCTAAAATTGCTTCAGATTTAAATGTTTCACATATTTATACCCTAAACCACATAGTGGTCAGGGTATAATAAGTTTGATCGGCCAAAAACTGTGCTTACCAGAAATATTGATTTTAGACCCCATAAAATATATACCGATCGACTCAGAATCACCTCCTGAGTCGATCTAGCGCTTGGTGTCCGTCCGTCCGTCCGTCTGTCCATGTATTTGTTGTTCACAGGATTCCGGTCGCAATTATTAACCAATTTTGATGAAATTTGGTACAGGGAGTTTTTTGGGCACAAGGACGAACGCTATATATATGTATCGCCCGATTTCTACAAATGGGGTCACGTTGCGCGTTTTTTCAAACGGATCGTCACCAAGTTTGGCAAAAGGTAATCTTTTCCATCGCCCTTCAAGTCTGCAAAATTTCATCCAAGTCGGTTCAGATTTAGATATAGCTCTCATATATATGTATCGCCCGATTTTTCTAAATTTGGCCATAAAACCCTTATTTATCAACCGATCTTACTCAAATTTGGCTAAATGTAGTCTTCTATAGCACTTACTATATGTGCAAAATATCATCGAAATCGGTTCAGATTCAGCTATAACTCCCATATATATGTACTAGAGGTCTGCATCGAATAACTTTTCACTACATGTATACAATTCGCTGTCGAATATAGTACATACACTGTCTTTCTCTCAGAGCGCAAGTAGTGAAGTGAAGATAACACTTGCATGTCAAATACCACCAAGTACTTATCCGAAAAAATATGTGTTCCGAAAAAAAGGAACAATAAAAATGTAAGTACTTGAGAAAAAGTACAACATGGATTCTCTTCACTTCACGTGGAACCACAAGTATTTCTCAGTTATGTGCGAAGTAAAACTTTCCATTATTATTAATCATAGATATGTATGTATATCACATATTTCATATATTTATGTATGTCACTTAACGTTTGCCGTTCTTTATAACAAACCAAAACATATATTATGGAGAGTAACTGTTTTTTTGTATTTCTGAAACTGCACGTGGTACATGGAGTACTCTATGAAGTTTTGTTCTCGCAACATACTCGACGTGATCACTCTGAGTACACTTCTATAAGAGAGAAAGAGGAATATGTGTTTGTTGGTAGTGAAGACATCAGAGTAGCAACAAGAAGTTACTCGTGGCTTTTGGTGTTCATCAAAATGTGTACCAATTGTTTTGCGAATCTCTCAAATAGATGTACTCATGTAGCAAGTACACGTGTACTCTGCATTTACAAATGGAATTGTGCAGACCTCTAATATGTACCGCCCGATTTTTCTAAATTTGGCCATAAAACCCTTATTTATAAACCAATTTTACTCGAATTTGGCTAAATGTAGTCTTCTATAACTATATGTGCAAAAAATCATCGAAATCGGTTCAGATTTAGATATAGCTCCCATATATATGTATAGCCCGATTTTCCCAAATTTGGCCATAGAACCCTTATTTATTAACCGATCTTACTAAAAGTTGACTAGATCCAGTCCTCTATAGTACTAACTATATGTGCAAAATTTCATCGAAATCGGTTCACATGTAGATATAGCTCCCATATATGTATCACCCGATTTTGAAAAATTCGCCCCTAATAACCTTATGTTTGACCATACAGGCCTCATTTCTTAACTGATCTTACTCAAATCTTGCACAAGGTAACCTTTTGTGGTATTAATCAAACCCGCAAAATATTATGCAAATTGGTTCAGATTTAGATATAGCTTCCATATATATGCATCGCTCGATTTTCCCAAATTTGGTCATAGTACTCGTATTTATTAACCAATGTTACTCAAATTTCAAATTTTGATGTACTAGCCGATCGTACTTATACGTACTTGTAGCTCTTACATAAGAATATTGCTCGATTTTTACAAATTTCTATTTAATACCCACACTAATTGAGCGATTTTCTCTTTTTTAATAATGGGCTCAATATTAATGGCATACTAACTCCGTAGGTGCAATATCAACACAGCCAGTGTTGCTAGAAGTAGGGGAAATTTCCTATATGTAGGGGTTTTCTAATATTTAGCGTCTTGTAGGGACGTAGGGCCACAATGTAGAACATTTTCACTCAACACAATTTGTAATAATTTTTACATTTTGGTGGCTCTAGAGGAGGAAATTAGAAGCCGGCAAGGCTTGATCTTTAACAATGTGTGGTAAACTTTATTCCTGTAGAAAATTTTGTCAACATTTTATTTCTATAGAACATTTTGTCAAAATTGTATTTCTATAGAAATTTTTTTCAAAATATTATTTCTATAAAAAATTTATTTCTGTGGAATTTTGTCTCAAAATTTTATTTCTATAGAAAAATTTCTCACAAAAATTTGTTTATAGAAACTTCTTCCAAAATTTTATTTTTATAAAGATTTAACAAAAAAGATTACTAATTTGGGTAGAATTCTACCAACTGTGCCAACCGTGGTCGTAATACAAATTTATATACTAAGTTATATACGTTGCATATTCATGTTTTAAGTTAATAAAGTACTTAGAACCATTTTTGTTTTGTAAAATTTTTTAAATTTAACGAAAAATATAGTAGGGAAAATTGTTTGGGAATGTATAGGAAAGTAGGGAACTTTTTTTGTCCTTGTAGGATAAACCGAACATTTTCCCTGGCAACATTTACTATGAGCTATAGTCAGATTGACACAAAGCACCCATAGACATGTACCCCTTAATTTTCTTAAATATGCAACTGCGGTTTATCTCCCAGAACTATATGTTACCCCACAAATGCCTATGATTACTAACTCTGTAATGGTGGTTTAGGGTATGATATAGTCGGCCCCGCCCGACTTTCTACATTACTTACTTGTTAAATATAGAAATGCGGTTTTCTTCAAACCTATACCATTGATACCCCACAAACAATGTTTACTAATTCAGTAGACATGGTTTAGGGTATGATGTAATCGGTCCCGGCCGACTTTCTAGTTTACTCACATGTTTTCTCGTACCATTGCTACCGTGCCGTAATACTAGCTGTGTTGCTTCCAAAAAGTGCTACAACACCAGAAATGATCCGAAAAATGAAGGCCAGATTTGAATGAAATTCGAAATTGTGAAATCTGAGTTTTTTTTTAAATCTATTTTTACAAGTTTGTGGGTCACTAGTGCTCAAAATAATAAAATTTAATTATAAATAAATATTTTTTTTTTTTTTTCAATAAAAGTTAAATTTAGCGTTAGTTTAGCTAGGGATTTTTTTCTGTGTATATACTCCCATCACCACCCTATTGTTCTGAGTATAAAAGGTCTTTTTGAGGGTCGTAACACACTCACCCTACAATAATTGCTGAACATTTTCGAAGGAATTTTCTTCTTCATTGACTGATGACACAAGAAAAGATTATATCAAATCGCATAGGAAAAAAGAAAAATATTTGGATTTTCATCATGACTTACCATATGGAAATGTTTATTTTTTTTTTCAGTATTTACATAAAATTTGACTGTCTGGCTGCTACTTCTCTATTGAGATTTTTTTTTTTTTTGGATGGTTATTCTAATATATCAGTGGTGTTGCTGTTTGGTTTCTTTTTTTTGCGTTTTTAAGCTAGCGAAATTTTTTCTTCACTTGCTTTTCTTTGCGAATATGAGTGAAGTGGAAATCCACATGCATTCTGTATTTTTTTTTTACTTTGATGGTTGCCCTTTTCATATAGCCTTAAGACTTGTTTTTAGGGATTTATTGGTCCTTATATCTCTTTCTCTGTAACCTCTCATTCTTTCCCCTTTATTTTCTTGTATGCTTTGTGGCTTATGCTGTTATTAAATTCTTATCATGTTTCTGTGATTTACTTATTCAAAATGGATGGGTTCAATGTTGTTCAATGGAATTCGTTTCAAGGAATTTCTAGTAAAAAGATTAACTGAGAGATTTTTGTTTGAGATTTTTTTTTCGTTTATGATTCTTGGAATTTTGTATTGAAAAGCTTTATTGTTTTTCTATTGGAAAATTTCCACAAGTTGTGATTAGCATATGTGTATAGCATTGAACATTTAGAATTTTAAACAAACGAATTACTAGTTTATGATAGTAAAAGAAATATCCTGTGACGAATGAAAGTTTGGTTTATTTTAATAGTCTTGTGAAACTACATTAATTTTTTTTTTATCCAGAAGTGGTGCAAAATTTGGCTCAGAAACCCACACGCACAGAAAAACCATGTTTGGACATGGTTGCCGCATCCATTTAATGCTTATCTAGAGCATGTAATTGCCGCGAAAACCATGTATTTTGTCTTTGTAAAAATAGTTTTCGAGCGGAGAAAAATGTATGGTGGCAATAAGCATTTGAATGGTTATCAAATACCGCAAACATGTTCTATCATTTAAATGATAGAATTTGAGACTATTAAATGGTCGGGAAAATCATGTACCTGACCATTCAATTTCTTTTTTACTTTTTTACAGGGAAAAAAGTATTTTTATAGGTTAAGTATAGATATGTCTAGAACCATTACATGGTAATAAAGACCATTTACATTTTTTCGTGACCATTTAATTTTTCTACCTATTTTGCAGCGAAAAGAATTTTATAAAAACATTGAGCAGGTACACACGATTTTCATTTTGCGCGTCAGTCGTGTGTTGATTGGTTCTTGGAATGGACGGAGAATACGGATTTACTGTGTTTTGTGTTAATTTATTTATTCATAAGTGGCACGTGGTTTTATGTGTACACAAAAAAGGAAAATGTAATTGAAAAATATACCTGTTTTTTGTTCTACATTTTGCTATATGGATCATTTATTTATATTTGCAGTTACATGATGTCTGCGGTTGTACATTTGATGGGCACACGATGTAAATATGGAACGATTACTTATTGTTGAAATTGAAATAAAATAGTGTGTGTAAAAATATGTGATGTTTGACATTATAAATACAAACAAACAATGAATTAGTTTATAAATAAATAAAAACAAATAAATAAAGTTAATTTTGTGTTTTCTTGTCTCAAGTGTCGTCCTTTTTTCGACGATGAAAAAAGGTTTTTCATAAAGATTAAAACATTTTAGGTTGTGACCATGTTCTTTTAACTAGAAGAAATACATTTTGAATGAATACCATAACATTTTAAATCGTGACCATTGTCTTTTCATTCAAACAAAATTCTTTTTATCAATATAATAACATTTTAGATGACGACAATTATATTTTTCTTAGAACCATGTTCATTGATCCAACATGGTTGCAGGTTACATGGTCGCCGCAAAAATAGCTCCTATCATATTATTTTGCTCTTCGAATATGATTGTGACAATCATGTTTCTTCTCTGCGTGCAGACACTATCATTTTATACATTTATTTATACAGAACAATATGGCGCAATAAAAACGATTTGTAACATAAATAAAAAATTATATTTTTTAGAAAAATATTTTATATAAAATTTACAGCTGGTGCGATTTAAATTTGGGTTCATATTTTTGTAACGTGGTTTTGTCGTCGGCTGAGGTAGACCAGTGGACCCACAAACCTTAAATTAAGAACACACGATCTGGTGGTATTTATACAATAATAGTAATATGAACTTTATTTATTTGACTTTATATACGTATAATGCTTATGTTTGCAAGGTATGCTGGGGAGTCGGTGATTTATTGTGTAGCTTCTTGGTAAAGATGTCGGCGGATCGGTTGTTGACGATTTGGTTCGGCTAAAGTCGTTGATACGGTGTCGGTGATTTTTCGGTGATGATCGGTTGGTGATTCGGTTGATGGTTCGGGATTATCGTTGACGATTCGGCGTCGTTGACTATTCGGTTGATGATTCGATGGTGGTGCTGGTGGTTTGCTGGTCAGCCGTCGCACAGTGGGGCAAAATCGCAAAAAATGGAGATTAATTAAACTACTAATCCGATTTTAAAAATTCTTTCACTATTATAATGCTACGTTATCACTGAGTGACATAGGCTACACATCTTTTGGAAAAGTGGGCGGTGCCACTCCCACTATTAAAAATAGCTCTAGCGGCCATAGAAATGGACCGACTGTCATGAAACTTTATCAATGTTGTACTGTTAATCTGGTAATAATCCATGGCTATACATGGTTATGATAGGGCGTGGCACCTCCCAATCATAACTACTGTTGTCCTGCTAATAGACCGTTGCTATGCTTGGTTATGATTGGGCGTGGCACCGCCCATTCAAACTTGGAACGGATATATCTCATGAACTATTCATTCACATCTCATATTCATACCCCTGAATATGAGATGTGATATATTTTGATCGTACAGTATGAGTTACATCCAAGGTCGAATAGTTAAAAAATGTTCTGGCTCTGTCGATTTTTTTGTTTTTTTGGAAAAAATTAATACAAGTTTCAAATAGTAATTAATTTATTTGTATTATAATAACGTTGACGAAAGGGGTATTGTTGTATCATATGTGTAACTAAATTCGGGACCCAAAGCAGATATTAAATTTGTTATAAAAATAGCTTGTTCCTTCATATCTACAAAGTAGGAAAAAAGTTTATACATAAGTTTTTATATAATATATATCGTTTTATATTATAAGACATATGTTTCTGATCTGCTATTTTAAAATATATGCCCAAAGTCATCAAACTCCAATGCATTGTCCTTCATATAATCATCGTCGTCATCTGTTTCATGATTTGTGCCTTTTGATGCCACGTTCGTCAAAACTGAAGGCGAAATAAGTAGATGTACCACTGATTTTGGAGGTTGGTGGATTTTTTTCTTTTGTGGCAATTTTGATTTACCAGATACGATCTTAACTAAGTAGGAGGAACCTATGTAATATGTCTCGATGGAAATCCTGTCGACTACATTTGCGAGAAAAATGTTCTCTGTAGTTGTTTCGGGCAACCCAGGAACCCAATTACACGTTTTACATCATGCGAAAACGTCAGACGTGTTGACGTTTTCGCATTTCAATACACAACACATATCGCACAATAACAAATACTCTTATCATTGTAACACACAATTGCTAACGATATTTAAAAACAAAAGTTATAACAAAGAAAACGAAGAAAAAGCTAAGAAAAGACAAAAACTGGTGTTTTTTGCTTGAGTGACTATTTTCACGGTTAATTTAATAAAAAAAATTTCGCGCAAAAACGCGCAACATTTTATTACTTAATATGAAAGCCTAGGAAATGTAGTTTATAAAAACATTAATATTTTAACGCCAAGTGACCCCATTCATATTTAAATATCCAAGAATATTTTGAAAATAGCCAAAATTTAGACACATTTTAAAATATTTTTTCAAAATATTTATGCACATTTTTTGTTTACACAATTTTTGTAGAACAACGCTAAAATACCAGAGGTTGACGATTCCATAGTGAAAATATTACTTTTGACTTGCGAAATACTATATATTAAGCTCCAAAATATACCGAATTTCAAAAAAACACTACTTTGCGCGAATAGCTCAAAAATTGCTTAACTTTAATATAATGCAGCTTGACAAGTAAACAACATATGACATTTATAATTTAATCGGATCCTAAGTATTTTTCAAAAAACAAAAATTAATTTTTCAATTAATCTCAATTTTTTGTGATTTTGTCCCTCTGTGCGTCGGTGGCTGTCCGGTGTCGATGAGTCGGTTGTGTTGGTTTGGTCGGCTGTCGGTGGTTGGCCGATATTGATGATTCGGGTAATGCGGCGGTAGGTTGATGTTTCGGATGATGCGTCGATATGTTGATGATTCGGGTGATGCGGGATATGTTGATGATTCGGGCGATGCGGCGATTCAGTGTTGATAGTGTATGTTGATAATCCGGGTGATATGGCGCTTCGGTGTTGATTGTTGATTCGTTGTTAGGTTAGTAACAAAACTACAAACTACTTGCCGAACCTACTAGTGGAAACAAGCTAATAGCCGGAGCTATTAGTGCGGAACCAAGCTAATAGCGGGAGCTATTAGTGCGGAATCAAGTTATTTGCCGAAACAATTAGTGCGGAAGCAAGCTAATAGCTGAAACTATTAGTGCGGAAGCAAGCTAATCGTTGGGAAACGATTAGTGCGGAAGCAAGCTAATAGCCGAAACTATTAGTGCGGAAGCAAGCTAATAGCCGAAACTATTAGTGCGGAAGCAAGCTAATCGTCGGGAAACGATTAGTGCGGAAGCAAGCTAATAGCCGAAGCTACTAGCGCGGAAACAAGCTAATTGCCGAAACAATTAGTGCGGAAGCAAGTTAATAGCCGAAACTATTAGTGCGGCAGTAAGCTAATAGCCGAAGCCATTAGTGCGGAAGCAAGCTAATCGTCGGGAAACGATTAGTGCCGAAGCAAGCTAATAGCCGAAGCTACTAGTGCGGAAGCAAGCTAAATGCCGAAACAATTAGTGCGGTGATATAGTTTCTGTCGCTTAGTGTGAACTGACAGCGGTCGTGCCACTCGTCGTGTTCAATACCCTTCGACTGTAGGGAATCCTTGCTCGTTGCCCAAAAACCCCGAGTTTATATTCTCCCACAGCCACGACGTAGATGGGAATTATACTCATAGCACGCAAAAATAAATGCTGCCCAAAGCCAGATTGTCTCATAAAGCATTTTTCCCATACCCACCAAGACTGTATTGAATGACAGTTGGTATGTGGAGAGTGGAATAGTGGGCATATACATAGTGGCCATACAAAATACACATATACCAAACAATGTGAAGTACAATTAAATAAATTCATGTAAGGACGAATACCTTTTGTATTTCGTTCCGTTACAATTTGTATACCCTCCAGCATGGGGGAGTATATTAACTTTGTCATTCCGTTTTAACACATCGAAATGTTGCTCTAAGACCCCATAAAGTATATATATTCTGGTACATGATGAAATTCTGAGTCGAAGTAGCCACGTCCGTCCGTCCGTCTGTTGAAATCACGCTAATTTCCATGGTCTTTAATATCCATGCAAAAATTGGTCCAAATAGGTCCAGAATTATATATAGCCCATATAAACCGATCCCAAGAATTGACCTCTGGAGCCTCTTGAAGGAGCTTATTCCATCCGATCCGGCACCCATGGCAAAATTAGTCCAAATCGGTCCACCCATGGCAAAATTAGTCCAAATCGGTCCATAATTATATGTTATATAGCCCCCATATAGGGAGCCATCGTGGTGCAATGATTAGCATGCCCGCCTTGCATACACTAGGTCGTGGGTTCGATTCCTGCTTCGACCGAACACCAACAAGTGTTTCAGCGGTGGATTATTCCACCTCAGTAATGCTGGTGACATTTCTGAGGGTTTCAAAGCTTCTCTAAGTGGTTTAACAGCAATGTGGAACGCCGTTCGGACTCGGCTATAAAAAGGAGGTGCCTTGTCATTGAGCTTAACATGGAATCGGGCAGCACTCAGTGATAAGAGAGAAGTTCACCAATGTGGTACCACAATGGAGTGAGCCTAATACATCGGGCTGCCACCTAACCTAACCTAGCCCCCATATAAACGGATCCCCAGATTTAACCTCAGGAGCCTTTGGGAGGTTGAAATTGGTACGTGGTGTAAGTATGTGGATACTAACAAACATGCAAAAATTACCCTATATCGGTCCATAATTATGTATGGTCCCCATATAAACCGATCCCCAGATTTGACTTCCGAAGCCTCTTGGAGGAGTAAATTTCAACCGAATCTGTTAAAATTTGGTACGTTGTGCAAGGATATGAACATGCAAATTGTTCCATATCGGTCTATAGTTATATATAGCCCCCAGCTTACCCGACCTCCAACTACACAAAATTTGATCCATAGCAGTTCAATTACTACGCAACAGTTCATATCGGTTCGTAATTATTTATAGACTCCCATATATATACCGATCAAAAACTGAATTATATATGAATTTAATCGGCATTTTTTGTGTAATAAATGCCCCGTGTGGACTAACTTACAATTTAGAAGAGTTTTAAGATATCTTGTCATCGGCAAGTATTACCACAGCCCAAGTAATTCGATTGTGGATGACAGTCTTTAGTAGCAGTTTCTACCCAATCCATGGTGGAGGGTACATAAGATTCGTCCTGACCGAACTTACGGCCGTATAAACTTGTTTAAAACTATTTTTTTTTCATATTTTTAATGGGTAAGTAAATTTTTTGTTTGTTTCAAATAGGTTAAAAACAGAGTAAGAAATAATAATATGGTACAAATTTTGGCGAAAAAAAGATCTATTAAAAACAAGTCTATACAGTAGCACATAGGTGTGCAAGGAGAAATGATGAAATAACGCCTTGATTTGAAATCTAAAATCTGTAGATTTTCATCCCCATCATTTAAATGATTACGAGAAGTAAAATCTGGAAATTTTACAGTTTCAAGCAATTTTCATGATCAGTGCGCCTTATATGCCCTCAAGAAGTGAAATCGGACCGATACTCACCGCTTTTGGCACACCTCTTTATGGTACTTAAAAATTCTTCTAGAATTAAAATTTCAAGTTATTTGGATAAAAACTACGGGTTCTAGAATCCCAAAACAATAAAATCATTTCTTCCACACCTATTTGTAGTCCTAAAAACCTCCAGATTTTCAATTTCAGGCAAATTGAACAACAACTACGGTTTCTACAAGCCCAAAAAGTAAAATCGGGAGATCGGTCGATATGGGGGCTATACTAAGACATTGACCGATGCTGGCCATTTTCGGCACACCTCTTTTTGGCCCTAAAATAATTCTAGATTTCAAATTTCATGTAAATTTGATAAAAACTACGGTTTCCATAAGCCCAAGAAACAAAATCGGGAGATCGGTCTATGTGAGGGCTATACCAAAACATAGACCGATACTCACCAGTTTTGGCACACCTCTTTGTGGTCCTAAAATACCTCTAGATTTCCCATTTTAGACAAATTGGATATACACAAAAGGTTTCTATAAGCCCAAGAAATAAAATCGGGGAATCAAACCCTTTTTTAGGTCTCATGACTAAAAATATGTAATTTTACCAGCATAATTGCCCAAAGTTGTCCACAGGCAACTTTACACCTTTAAAAATTTCTGGTTTTTTGCAATTCTAAATTAAGACTTAAATTTAAAACAAAAACTGCTTATTGACAACCAATTTAGCTGTTTTTATACCCTCCACCATGGGATGGGGGTATACTAACTTTGTCATTGTAACACATCGAAATATTGCTCTAAGACCCCATAAAGTATATATATTCTGGGTCGTGGTGAAATTCTGAGTCGATCTGAGCATGTCCGTCCGTCCGTCTGTTGAAATCACGCTAACTTCCGAACGAAACAAACTATCGACTTGAAACTTGGGCCATATCGGTCCACTTTTACGTATAGCCCCCATATAAACTGACCCCCAAATTAGGCTTGCGATTGCTCTAAGAGAAGGAAATTGCATCCGATCCGGCTGAAATTTAGTACATGGTGTTAGTATGTGGTCTCTAACAACCATGCAAAAATTGGTCCATATCGGTCCAGTTTTACGTATAGCCCCATATACACGGGCCCCCAAATTAAGCTTGCGATTACTCTAAGAGAAGCAAATTTCATCCGATCCGGCTGAAATTTGGTACATGGTGTTAGTATATGGTCTCTTAAAACCATGCAAAAATTGGTCCACATCGACCCATAATTATATATAGCCCCCATATAAGCCGATCGCCAGATTTGACCTCCGGAGCCTCTTTGAGGAGCAAAATTCATCCGATTTTATTTCTATAGAAAATTTTGTCAAAATTTTACTTCTATAGAAAATGTCAAAATTTTCTTTCTATAGAAACTTTAAACTTAATTATATACGTATTTAATCGGCCTTTTATACCATCCACCATAGGATGGGGGTATATTAACTTTGTCATTCCGTTTGTAACACATCGAAATATTGCTCTAAGACCCCATAAAGTATATATATTCTGGGTCGTGGTGAAATTCTGAGTCGATCTGAGCATGTCCGTCCGTCCGTCCGTCTGTTGAAATCACGCTAACTTCCGAACGAAACAAGCTATAGACTTGAAACTTGGCACAAGTAGTTGCTATTGATGTAGGTCGGATGGTATTGCAAATGGGCCATATCGGTCCACTTTTACTTATAGACCCCATATAAACGGACCCCCAAATTTGGCTTGTGATTGCTCTAAGACAAAGCAAATTTTATCCGATCCGGCTGAAATTTGGTACATGGTGTTAGTATATGGTCTCTAACAACCATGCAAAAATTGGTCCACATCGGTCCATAATTATATATAGCCCCCATATAAACCGATCCCCCGATTTGGTTTGCGGAGCCTCTAAGAGAAGCAAATTTTATCCGATCCGGTTGAAATTTGGTACGTGGTGTTAGTATATGGTCTCTAACAACCATGCAAGAATTGGTCCATATCGGTCCATAATTATATATAGCCCCCATATAAATCGATCCCCAGATTTGTCCTCCGGAGCCTCTTGGAGGAGTAAAATTCATCCGATCCGGTTGAATTTTGGAACATGATGTTAGAATGTGGTCTCTAACAAACAGGCAAGAATTGGTCCATATCGGTCCATAATTATATATAGCCCCCATAGAAACCGTTCCCCAGATTTGATCTCCGAAGCCTCTTGGAGAAGCAAAATGCATCCGATCCGGTTGAAATTTGCAACGTGGTGTTACTATAAGGCCGCTAACAACCATGCAAAAATTGGTCCATATCAGTCCACTTTTACGTGTAGCCCCCATATAAACGGACCCCCAAATTTGGCTTGCGATTGCTCTAAGAGAGGCAAATTTCATCCGATCCGGCTGAAATTTGGTACATAATGTTAGTATATGGTCTCTAACAACCATGCAAAAATTGGTCCACATCGCTCCATAATTATATATAGCCCCCATATAAACCGATCCCCCGATTTGGTTTGCGGAGCCTCTAAGAGAAGCAAATTTTATCCGATCCGGTTGAAATTTGGTACGTGGTGTTAGTATATGGTATCTAACAACCATGCAAGAATTGGTCCATATCGGTCCATAATTATATATAGCCCCCATATAAATCGATCCCCAGATTTGTCCTCCGGAGCCTCTTGGAGGAGTAAAATTCATCCGATCCGGTTGAATTTTGGAACATGATGTTAGAATGTGGTCTCTAACAAACAGGCAAGAATTGGTCCATATCGGTCCATAATTATATATAGCCCCCATAGAAACCGTTCCCCAGATTTGATCTCCGAAGCCTCTTGGAGAAGCAAAATGCATCCGATCCGGTTGAAATTTGCAACGTGGTGTTACTATAAGGCCGCTAATAACCATGCCAAAATTGGTCCATATCGGTCTATAGTTATATATAGGCGATCCCCAATCACCCAAAAATTGGTCCATATCGGTTCATAATCATGGTTGTCACTCGAACCAAAATAATCTACCAAAATTTTATTTTTATAGAAAACATTGTCAAAATGTTATTTCTATACAAAATTTTGTCAAAATTTTATTTCTATAGAAAATTTTGTCAAAATTTTATTTCTTTAGAAATTTTTTTCCAAATTTTATTTCTATAGAAAATTTTGTCAAAATTTTATTTCTTTAGAAAATTTTTTCCAAATTTTATTTCTATAGAAAATTTTGTCAAAATTTTTATTCTATAGAAAATGTTGTCAACATATTATTTTGTCAAAATTTTATTTCTATAGAAACTTTAAACTTAATTATATACGTATTTAATCGGCCTTTTTATACCCACCACCATAGGATGGGGGTATATTAACTTTGTCATTCCGTTTGTAACGCATCGAAATATTGCTCTAAGAACCCATAAAGTATATATATTCTGGGTCGTGGTGAAATTCTGAGTCGATCTGAGCATGTCCGTCCGTCCGTCCGTCCGTCCGTCTGAAATCACGCTAACTTCCGAACGAAACAAGCTATCGACTTGAAACTTGGCACAAGTAGTTATTATTGATGTAGGTCGGATGGTATTGCACATGGGCCATATCGGTCCATTTTTACGTATAGCCCCATATAAACGGACCCCCAAAATTGGCTTGCGAGGCCTCTAAGAGAAGCAAATTTCATCCGATCCGGCTGAAAATTGGTACATGGTGTTAGTATATGGTCTCTAACAACCATGCAAAAATTGGTTCACATCGGTTTATAATTATATATAGCCCCCATATAAACCGATCCCCCGATTTGGCTTGCGGAGCCTCTAAGAGAAGCAAATTTCATCCGATCCAGCTGAAATTTGGTACATGGTGTTAGTATATGGTGTCTAACAACCATGCAAAAATTGGTCGATATCGGTCCATAATTATATATAGCCCCCATATAAACCGATCTCCCGATTTGGCTTGCGGAGCCTCTAAGAGAAGCAAATTTCATCCGATCCGGCTGAAATTTGGTACATGGTGTTAGTATATGGTCTCTAACAACCATACAAAAATTGATCTACATCGGTCCATAATTATATATAGCCCCCATATAAACCGATACCCAGATGTGGCTTGCAGAGCCTCTAAGAGAAACAATTTTCATCCGATCCGGCTGGAATTTGGTACATGGTGTTAGTATATGGCCTCTAACAACCATGCAAAAATTGGTCCAGATCGGTCCATAATTATATATAGCCCCCATATAAACCGATCACCAGATTTGACCTTCGGAGCCTGTTGGAAAACCAAAATTTATCGGAGGCAGTTGAAATTTGGTACGTGATGTTAATATATGGCCTCAAACACCCATGCGAAAATTGGTCGATATCGGTCCATAATTATATATAGGCCCCATATAAACCCAGATTTGACCTCCGGAGCACCTTGGAAGAGCAAAATTCTTCCCATTCGGTTGAAATTTGGTACGTGATGTTAGTATAGGGTATCCAACAACCATGCAGGAATTGGTTCCTATCAGTCCATAATAATATATAGCTCCCATATAAACCGATCCCCAGATTTGACCTCCGGTGCCTTTTGGAGAAGCAAAATTCATCCGATCTGGTTGAAATTTGGTACGTGGTGGTAGTATATGATATTTAACAACCATGTGAGTTGAAATTTGTGGATGACAGTCTTTCGTAGAAGTTTCTACGCAATCCATGGTGGAGGGTACATAAGATTCGGCCTGACCGAACTTACGGCCGTATATACTTGTCTAGTTTAATATATACCACGTATGGACTAGGAAGTTTTAAGATACCTTGTCATCGGCTTCAGTAGAAGTTTCTACACAATCCATGGTGGAGGGTGCTTAAGCTTCGGCCTGGCCGAACTTACGGCCGTATATATTTGTTTTATTTACCTTGAAGAAAACACTTGTAGCTTTCGATACCCTTACGAACAAAAACAACGCCGACAAAACACAAAAAGTTGCCCACAGGCAACTTTAGGGTGGAAAGGGGTAAATAATAATTCGATGAACTAAAATAGAATTAAGTTGGCTTTGAAGCCATTTGAGTGTGGGCTCTTGTACTTATTGAGCTTTCTTACTACAACATTTTAATATGCATACCAAATTAAATGCGACAGGTGAAATGTTCGAGAGAATATATTTCTGTATCTTCTCGATTAACACATTTGCGTAAAAAGAGAACAAAGACGAAATTGATGTGTTATCTAGATATACAAAAATTTCATTATACTTGTATTCATTTGGAAATAATATATTTTTAAGGATTTCCTATTTATTCATGTCTTCCCCCAAGCTCAGTTGCCATCACACATGTAACCATAACATTTTAGTTAAAAAGTGTCAAAGTCAATTAATTTAACACAATTCCAGCAAATAATCAAATATGTACATACATCTATATACAACACACACATATTGAACACACACACACACACATTCGGAAATTTACAAAGAGGGATGTGTGTAATAATAGAGTATGTTTGTGTGTGTGGGGAAATAATTATATGTACCTTGAAGATAATTGTTTAGACACAACATAATAGGAACATAAAATGGCATGACATCCTTGGAGGATCACACAAACACACATCAGGGCAGGATACAATGAGGAATATTCATGACTCACACAAACACACGAACACACATCCCTATTCTCCGTTATTCACACAATTCTTGTGAATAGCTGGCTATGTGATACTTTAACACCGTCATGTACAAGTGGTACATCTGTACTCGTCTTCCGTTTTAGTGTTTGTTCGAATGTAGATGCTGTTGGTGGTACATTGTTAAACAAATTAATGCTGTGGTGGCTGGTGCATTCTATCACACATACACTCACACACACACAGACACACTAAACCAAACTCACTCAATTATTAGAGCTCATACTTTGCCACTCTTACCGCCGACTCTGGTGCCTTTTAATGAGCTAAAGTGTTAGTGTCTGCCAGTGGAAATGACAGCGGTCTTGTCGGCGGTTATTATTGTTGGATGTGTTGTCTTTGGGGAGTTTTCACACTAGCATTGGCTTGTTCAACATACCTCTAAATAATGCCTCGAAAGCTTCAAGGAAAAGCCAACATTGTTAAATTGGGATACTATGGGCTAGCGAGTTTATATGCGTGTGTGTGTGTGAGTGTAAAAATGATTAAGTGTTTGTTTGATGGGACAAAATACCCAGGGAACTAATACAAAATTATTTTTGAATAATTAAGAAGTGATCAGAGTCGATCATTTGGTCCCCAAATGGAACCATATTGAATTGGTGCACTGCCACACTTGCAGTTATTTCCTCCACTAAAATATTATGATGAAATGTACTCTCCGAAGCAGACCGGTTCAAATCCTAAGCTTCCCGAAGTTTTATTTAGAGTTTTGGATTTATAAGAATCAGTTTTGTTTAAGTTTTATAGGAATGAAAAATATCTCTTCTCAGGTTAACATGATTTGATGTCGAAATTTTGTAGACCTCTATTACTCCAATGAGATCGAGAAGTAAAATCGTGAACTTTTATTTCTTAATTCGTGCAATTTAGTTAAATTCAGTTTAAATTAGGAGACCGGTGTATCTCCCAATTCCTGATATAAAACAAATACCTCATATGCTTCTAACATACTTCTAGATTTACAATTTAAGGATAATCGGAAAAAATTGTTGTGTCTAAATGCCCAAGAATTCAAAAACGAGAAATCGGTCTATGCGTGGCGCTTACCAAAACAGGGACTGAGATATACAATATCGGACACATGTTCTTGTGGGACCAAAATACATCTAGATTTCCAATTTCAGGCAAATCGGATAAAACTTGTGGTGACTAGAAGCGAAAAAAGTGACATACACCGATACACACCTTATGGACCCTGTGGACCTAAGGTACCTCCAGATTGCCAATTTCAGCCGAATCGCATAAAAACTGGGCCATCTTGACGCTCAAGAAGTCAAATATGGAGATCGGTCCACTTGGAGGCTATACCAAATAATGGACCGATACACACCATATTCGGCATACCTCCTTGTGAATCAAAATACATCTAGACTTTAAATTTCAACCGAATCAGATAAAAATTGGGACATATAGACGCCCAAGAGGTCGAATAGGGAGATCGATCTATATATGGGGCTATACCAAAACATGGGCCGATAAACATGATAATCAGCCCACCTCTTTGGGCCTAAAATAGTTCTCGATTTTAAATTTTCAGGTAAATCGAATAAAAATTAGGACGTTTAGACGACCAAGAAGTCAAAAACCAGAGATAGGCCTATGCACGGATGAAAAAGACTGTTTTTCATATGTTTGGCTATAAACATTATATGTTTGGAACACAAATTTTTAAACACAATATTTTTGAGTGCAAGCATATAATGTTCATAAACTAGCATAACATGTTTGGGACATATATGTTAATATGTTAGAACATATTATGTTTGGGACATAAAATGTTTGTAAATATAATATGCTTGGATGCAAACATATATTAATTTAGAAATAGCCTATAAACATATATGTGTTTAGTAGCTTGGAGCGCTATTTAACAGGGAGCGATATTGAATTAAGTTGGTGGTTGTTGCTTGTTATTACAAAATTAACATTTTATTTTTCCTTGAGCAATTGATCAGCTACTTCTTTGATCCTTACAAACTGTGTGGTCCGCTGTTCGAATCCCCGTCCGGCAAAAGGTAAAATTAAAATAAAATAAAAATCATAAAATTGAATAATTTCTTCTACAATGTTTGTATTACAGAAAAAGGTGCTAAGAACTAAAAAATCTCGTGGAAGTGAGAAAGATGTGGGGGAATATACAATTAGGCAGAAACAAAATTTTGTGCATTCAGGTCGAAAACCTATGTTGTTAGCACCAATATTACCTGTTTATTTTCATAATTCATTATGATTGTAAATATATAAATAAATAAATAAAATTTTGAGCACAATATTGTTTGGGAGAAATTTTTTAAGTATATAATATTTTTGGGTGCAAAATGCTTCCAAACATATTATATGTTCACATAATAACATATTGTTTTTTAGAAGACAACATTATTGAATTTGGATGCAAAAATACAAAATGTTTGGAACTTAGACTACCCAAACATATATTGTTTAGACCAATATGCTTTCAAACGTATTATATATTGGAAGATATCAAACATATAAATATTTGGGCAATACCTAAAAATGTATATGCTTGAAGCAAAATATGTTTGGGAGTATATGTTACAGAAGCGATTTTTTGTGAGCGTGTGTGTGGGCTTTACTAAACCATGGACCAATACACACCATATACCGCACACCTCTTTTGACCTAAAATAGTTCTCGATTTTAAGTTTTGAGGCAAATCGGATGAAAAGTGCAGTACCTCGAAGCTCAAGACCCCAAAACCGAGGGTCAGCTATATCACAACCTGCACCGTTTAGCCTATCTTCGAACTTCACCTGCGTGCAGACAAAAAAAGAAACTGTCAAATTTAAGGACGTTAGCACCATTATGGAAGACTTTAGCGTAATAACAACAGTCAAACGGAAAGATGGACATTGTTATATCGACCTAGAATTTCTCTCTGATCAAGAATATATGGTATAAACTTTGTATAGTCGGAAATCGATATAAAGGAAATGGAAAACGTTTATACCCCCATCATCATACTTTGGTGGTGGGAAATATTCCGAAAAGTGAATGCCAGATTTAATTTTAATCTACACCGCAGTGATAGGTTAGGTTATAGATAATGAAACCGGCTCGTAGCAAACGGGGCTGGTTCCCATTTAGACCATGTTAATCCATTGTGTTTCCCCATAGATGTTCTTTTTTTCCTCTTCATCAATCGTATTTGAGTTTTCCTGAGGAGTAAAAAAAAAACAAAAGAGCTTTCTAGGTCTTCCATCCCGAGGCCTTGATGAAGGCAAGTATATACTTCAGATTGCAGTTCCTTACATCCGTTATATCCTGAAATAAAAAGGAGTCCAATATCTTGTTTCTTTTTCTGTTGCCTCTGGGTTCAGACACCATCTACAAATATCGTCAGTCATTAAGCCAATCCCTACCATGTGTTTTCCACGTGTGTTGTGTCCTCTTATGATGTCTATTAGTGGTCTCAAATCACCTTTATATGTCGCCTTCAACAAATCAGAGTTCTTACGGCTCTTTTCGTCCCATATCAGTTTGGGTTTCTCTCAGTTCCCAGAAGAGGTCCAACGTTCTTTCCATAATTCATTGTATTTGACATTGATCCTGTAAATATAAAGAGAGCTGGGGGAAGACATCTGTAACGAAGTTATTCGTCCCGCGTGCGCCTTCTTTAGCCAGCACACCCGCCTCCCTCAGCACATGGTGATAATATGCTTTTCAGTGAGAGCTCTAAGCTCTCTATCACAGCGGTTGACTACCTTTGACGTTATGTTCGGACTTCCAAAGGTCTTTATTGCTGCCTGATTGTCGATAAAAAAAAAGCTGATATCGCTCCTGAATATCGGTCTCATCAACAATAGGTCCGTAGATTTCGCAATAGCAAATACCTCCACCTGAAAGATGTTGCATCCACCATCCGTTTTGTATGAATACCTAATTCGAACCATCCATATAAATATTCAGGTCGCCAAAATGTATGCGTCCCACTTTTCACTCCTCTATACTTGGTATAATCGATTTCAACTGGTCCTCATATACACATGTGATCAAATTATATAGAAGGGTTATGTCATTGTCTTGGAACCAATTTTTAATAAAGCGAGAAGTGTGTTTAGGATCGTTGTCTTGTTGAAACACCCACCTTAGAGGTATGTTTTCTTCTGCGTACGGCAGCATTGTGTTCTCCAATATATTTCTATATTCGAACAGGGTCATTTTATAAGTAATGCGATAAATTCGACCTAGACCATACCAGAAAAACAGACCCATACCACTATGTTCCCGCTCCCATGCTTGACCATAATTTTTGTGAAGCGCATATGAACTTATTTTCCTTGTGATCGACGAACATTACCACTACTACCGTTCCTGAGCATCTATACCACAATGTTTTCTTGCGGACCATGGTCTTACAATTTTTTTCCGTAGCATAGGAACTTTTCTGACTGTTCGGCCGGGTAATTTGGCATGCACCAATCGCCGCCAAATAGATCGTGCAGATATCACCTTGCATATTTCAGCACAAATTTGTCTGGATGATTTGAAAGGGTCTTTTTTGGGAGAGTGACAAAAAAATTATTTGTTTTTCGAAGTGTCTTGCTTGCTCTTTCATTAGGGCATTTTGGACACAAAATAACGATCTACTTAAAGATTTGACCGTCTTTCAAAGTGATTTACCTTCGATTCTTATAACTAAAACCAGTCTTTTCTTTTCTACTACAAACACAATAAACCACTTTTTGTAATATTTAAACATTTTCACACAAAAACGCACAATGTACTTATTTTTTTTTTTTTTTTGACCAATCAAATAAAGCGCTTCTTCACAAAGAGAACACCGAAAACAAAAATAATGACATTTCTGCGTTTTTTATACCCTCCACCATAGGGTGGGGGTATATTAATTTTGTCATTCCGTTTGTAACACATCGAAATATTGTTCTAAGACCCCATAAATTATATAAAGTCTGGGTCGTGGTGAAATTCTGAGTCGATCTGAGCATGTCCGTCCGCCCGTCTGTTGAAATCACGGTAACTTCCGAACGAAACAAGCTTGGCACAAGTAGTTGTTATTGATGTAGGTCGGATGGTATTGCAAATGGGCCATATCGGTCCACTTTTACGTATAGCCCCCATATAAACGGACCCCCAAATTTGGCTTGCGAGGCCTCTAAGAGAAGCAAATTTCATACGATCCGGCTGAAATTTGGTACATGGTGTTAATATATGGTCTCTAACAACCATGCAAAAATTGGTTTACATCGGTTCATAATTATATATAGCCCCCATATAAACCGATCCCCCGATTTGGTTTGCGGAGCCTCTAAGAGAAGCAAATTTCATCCGATCCGGCTGAAATTTAGTACATGGTGTTAATATATGGTTTCTAACAACCATGCAAAAATTGGTCCACATCGGTCCATAATTATATATATAGCCCCTATATTAACCGATCCCCCGATTTGGCCTGCAATGCCTCTAAGAGAAACAATTTTCATCCGATCCGGCTGAAATTTGGTACATGGTGTTAGTATATGGTCTCTAATGACCATGCAAAAATTGGTCCATATCGGTCCATAATTATATATAGTCCCCATATATACCGATCACCAGATTTGACCTCCGGAGCCTCTTGGAAGACCAAAATTCATCTGATTCAGTTGAAATTTGGTACGTGATGTTAATATATAGCCTCAAGCACCCATGCAAAAATTGGTCGATACCGGTCCATAATTATATATAGGTCCCATATAAACCGATCCCCAGATTTGACCTCCGGAGCACCTTGCAAGAACAAAATTCTTCCCATTCGGTTGAAATTTGGTACGTGATGTTGGTACAGGGTATCCAAAAACCATGCAGGAATTGGTTCCTATCAGTCCATAATTATATATAGCTCCCATATAAACCGATCCCCAGATTTGACCATTTGGAGAAGCAAAATTCATCCGATCTGGTTGAAATTTGGTACGTGATTGTAGTATATTATATTTAACAACCATGTGAGTTGAAATTTGTGGATGACAGTCTTTCGTAGAAATTTCTACGCAATCCATGGTGGAAGGTACATAAGATTCGGCCTGGCCGAACTTACGTTCGTATATACTTATTTTCTTATTGAATCAGTGCTGCCAATATTGAACTTTAGTTACATGACGTATTTACAACACCAATTTAAAAAATATGTTGGAGTTAGGACAAAACAGAAAAAATGGCAACGTATACTTATTATTTTGACAATATATGTACATGCTGAGTCGCCATAAAGTCTGTCCTAATATCTCGCCCAACTGTTCTCGCCAACAAGTTCCGTGTGTCTGTATTCCGCGTTTCCGAGCGAGTTCAGGCTCTTCAACCTCATGAGTATCACCTCCGATGTTCAAGTGTGCATACTCCCATCAGTGCCTTCAGACATGCGCTGACTGTTGTTCTCATTGCACCAGTCATATAAATAAAGACTGTTGAACTTCTGTATATGATTCTGATGGTTCGTAATCGTCTACCAGACGTGACATCCATAGATAGCCACAGTGATAGAAAACCTGCTGTGTATTTTGCTCTTGAAACATAACCTTCTCTGCATACAGTTACCGTATTTTGTTTTCGCCAGTGAGAAACCATTCCAAATTGAGCAGTTTGTGGACAAATCATATGATCGGGCTTATTTGCCAAAAAAGTCAACTTAATAAACAAATGCCAAATATGTTCTTAATACCGTATAAAAACCCTGGGCAGACAATCATTTCGACCGAAGACTAAGGACATTCCAACAGAACTTAGCACAATCGCACTCAATACGCATCAGTAGCCACCAAAATCTACAGATCCCAATCCGTTGAACTTTTGCATTCTGGAGAATGGACCACAATCCCGCAAAACCACTTTCGTCAATCACATGATCGATTTTTCGGCCGTTTGTCGATCATTCGGGCCAAAGATAGCCAGTTCGAAGAAATCTAAAGTGATTCTAAAATTTTATGTTATTTCCAATAATTTTTGCTGTTGAACAATGACATTAAAACATATTAAGTTTTACTTTGTTGCAGTTACTCCGTATATGGACAACATTCTTAACTAGACATAATAGTTACCCAAAAATCGAATTTTGTATACTGGGATGTGCATTAGCACCTATTCATCCTATAGAATTTCTTCACAAGCCTATTTACCACTCATTCAGTTTCGAGATCAGTAATTTTATATTGTAAATTATTCATACATATTCCTGCAAACATTTGCTATCGAAAGTGTATCGAAGTAGTTTCGCCATGGAAGATAAAACTTTCATAGGCGATATCATTATACCTTGCTCCACACTGTGGAACAGGGTATTATAAGTTAGTGCATATGTTTGCAACACCCAGAAGGAGACGAAATGCTCAGGGTGGGCTCGTGAGTCGATATAGCGATGTCCGTCTGTCCGTGAACACATTTTTGTAATCAAAGTCTAATTCGCAGTTTTAGTCCAATCGACTTCAAATTTGGCACAAGTATGTAATTTGGCTCAGAATAGATCCCTATTGATTTTGGAAGAAATCGGTTCAGATTTAGATATAGCTCCCATATATATTTCGCCCGATATGGACTTATATGGCCCCAGAAACCAGAGTTTTACCCTAATTTGCTTAAAATTTTGCACAAGAAGAACAATTGGTACTATAGTCAAGTGTGCCAAATTTTATTGAAATCGGTTCAGATTTAGATATAGCTCCCATAAATATCTTTCGCCCGATATGGACTAATACGGTCCCAGAAGCCAGAGTTTTACTCCAATTTGGTTAAAATTTTGAGTAGCTATGCGAGCCAAATTTGGTTGAAATCGGTTCAGATTTAGATATAGCTCCCATATATAGCTTTCGCCCGATTTACACTCATATGACCACAGAGGCTAATTCTTTGCTCCGATTTTGTTGAAATTTTGCACAGGGAGTAGAATTAGCATTATAGCTATGTGTGCCAAATTTGGTTGAAATCGGTTCAGATTTAGATATATCTCCCATATATATCTTTCGCCCGATTTACACTCATATGACCACAGAGGCCAATTTTTAACTCCGATTTAGTTGAAATTTTGCACAGGGAGTAGAATTAGCATTGTTGCTATGCGTGCCAAATTTGGTTGAAATCGGTTCAGATTTAGATATAGCTCCCATATATAGCTTTCGCCCGATTTACACTCATATGACCACAGAGGCCAATTTTTAACTCCGATTTAGTTGAAATTTTGAGGAGGGAGTAGAATAAGCATTGTTGCTATGCGTGCCAAATTTAGTTGAAATCGGTTCAGATTTAGATATAGCTCTCATATATATGTTTTTCTGATTTCGACAAAAATGGTCAAAATACCAACATTTTTCTTGTAAAATCGCCACATATAGCTCCCATATATATGTTTTTCTGATTTCGACAAAAATGGTCAAAATACCAACATTTTTCTTGTAAAATCGCCACTGCTTAGTCGAAAAGTTATAAAAATGACTCTAATTTTCCTAAACTTCTAATACATATATATCGAGCGATAAATTATAAATAAACTTTTTTGAAGTTTCCTTAAAATTGCTTCAGATTTAAACGTTTCCCATATTTTTTACTAACATTGTGTTCCACCTTAGTGCATTAGCCGACTTAAATTTTGAGTCTATAGATTTTGTAGAAGGCTATCAAATTCTTCCAGATCGAGTGATATTTAAATGTATGTATTTGGGACAAACCTTTATATATAGCCCCCAACACATTTGACGGATGTGATATGGTATCGAAAATTTAGATCTACAAAGTGGTGCAGGGTCATTAGCGTAGCTAGACAATTTTCCTAGGGGGGGGGGGGGGGGCTATAGGTCCATTAGCTAAAACTTTATAGACTGAACTTATAGGTTCAACTAATGTTTTATTTCATAAAATTTAATAAAAAATAGACATCAAAATAACTCGAGAATCAATTTATAATAAAGCAACTAAAAGTACCCTACGGGAAATTGGTGCAAATTGTGAAATAAAATTTAGTGAAATAAAATTATCAGAATAACCTTTTGTTCGATATATTTCAATTTTTTTTTTTTTTTTCATTTCGGGTTCGATTAGGAGCCCAAATTGAAAGAGATTTCTAAGAGTTTGTCCGAGACTGGTTCCTGAGGACCTGTTTATGGGTTGCTCCTGCTAAATTGTTCCAGGACATGTCCTTTGGGGTGAGTCCAAGACGCGTCCTAAAATGTAAGTTTACTCCGTCAATGACAAACCCATGTAAAGGTGGACGGTCCCTTCCATACGTTTTGATCAGAACTGGGACTGGTCCATACACACCAGGGACTAGTCCTGTACCAGCTCTGTGGTTGATCCATTTCCCGTAGGGTAGTTCCACACTTTTCCCAGCAAAAAATTGGGAGTTGTTCTAAAGGCACAACTTTAAAAGCACTTCCAAAAATGTCCTCACAAAGAAGTTAACTATTTTAACTACACAGAAAGTTTTTTACTTCATTTTTTTTTATATTTTAATGCGTAATTTTTTGTTTTCTTTTTTTAAATAGTTTAAAAAAAGAGTAAAAGAGTAAGTAAGAGTGTATCACTTCCAGACCCAAAAAGAACATTTTCATTTCTTTTTGGCGACGCTTTTTTGCAGCATTATTAAGATATTAATTTATGAAAGAATAGTTCTAATATCAATTACTATTTTTTATTCAACTAAATCATAAGTTCAACCACAGCTTTATTTCATAAATATCAGACTTCTACCACAACCCAAGTAATTCGATTGTGCATGAAAGTCTTTAGTGGAACTTTGTGCGTTGTACGAGTATATACTTGCTTAATTTTTATAAAAATGTAAAATCGTAAATAGGTTTTCAAATTCTGGGGGGGGCTAAAATTTTTCTGGGGGGGTCTAAGCCCCCTCTCCAGAGGCCTTCCTACACTTATGTGCAGGGTATAATATAGTCGGCCCCGCCCGACTTTAGACTTTCCTTACTTGTTTTTTACTAACATTGTGTTCCACCCTAGTGCATTAGCCGACTTAAATTTTGAGTCTATAGATTTTGTAGAAGGCTATCAAATTCTTCCAGATCGAGTGATATTTAAATGTATGTATTTGGGACAAACCTTTATATATAGCCCCCAACACATTTGACGGATGTGATATGGTATCGAAAATTTAGATCTACAAAGTGGTGCAGGGTATAATATAGTCGGCCCCGCCCGACTTTAGACTTTCCTTACTTGTTTTCTTATTGAGATAGTGCCCCCGTTAGGGAAAAAATGTCCCACTACGTGATAGTATTCTCGGGGAATAGAACCAGTGGCTAAAAGAAGTCAAAAAAGCGATAGCGATAAAAATGATAATCGGATGCACTGAGCGTTGAACTCGGAACCTTTCGTTTTCAAGTCAGAGGCTCTCCCTCTGTGCCACCCACGCTCGTTGGTTGATAGTGGCTTTTTACACACATGTACTCTCAGAGAGATGCTATTGAAAAGTTAGCTATGTCGATGTATGTAGTCTATATTAATATTTTTGATCGCTGCTAGAGTCGAATTTGTTTCGAAACGGAAACACCCCACGCGATAGTTGTGTTTATTGTTACTGTCCTTGAGATTTTACTACCAGAAAACTTCCTGGCGATCCGAAATAGTGACATCTTAGCGAAAGACGATAAAACAAACACCCAAATGTTGGCAGGGTATAAGTACACATACATCATCAAGTTCCTTGTATTTGTATGTCGTTTCATCTCTGATAATAACTCACCCAACTCCAACAATAACATCGACAATGTGTGAATACGACACAAATACGTGAACTCCTTATTCAAAGATTTGTTATTGCTTTTGTTTTTGTAAAAACAGAGCAAAAGGTTGCTGCGTTAAGTGGAACACGAGTATCAAAATGAGCTAATGACGGGCTCTTCGCTCTCCTCATGTCGTTGAACACTATTGAGTTGCTTTTGGAGCAATTCTATTTTTCGCTTTCATAGCAAAGAGGGAGATTTTTGAATATTAATGCATACCATGTTAATTACTGTTATCACCATAATACTCGTACGTGTGTACGTTTGTGGTAGTGTTAATGTGAAAGATACGGTATGTTGGTGTTGTTGTTGTTATTAGTATTTCTGGTTTTGTTACAATCTTGGCCAGTTTAACATATCTTTTCATTGGAATAAATTATAGTCAATGGTATAAAAATGTCACACCTGGCTATAGGCAAAACGTTTTTCGAGTGATACATTTGTTAGCACTAACGCAATTATTATTGGGTAAAAAGGAATTTTATTCGAATTTTAAGTTTTGTCATATGTACCATAACATTTTCTTATACCCTAAACCACACAGTCACACAGGTCAGGGTATAATAACTTTGATCTGCCAAAAAAATGTGCCTACCAGAAATATTGATTTTAGTCCCCATAAGTTATATACCGATCGACTCAGAATCACCTCCTGAGTCGATCTAGCGCTTGGTGTCCGTCCGTCCGTCCATGTATTTGTTGTTCGCAGGATTCTGTTTATTATTCGATGAAATTTGGTATGTGGCGTTTTTTTGGTACAGAGACGAACGTTAGTAAATTTGAAAAAAAAAATCGGATCAAATTTAGATATACCTCTCATATATATGTATCGCCTGATTTCGATAAATAGGGCCAGATTGCAGGATTCTGGTCGCAATTATTAACCGATTTCGATGAAATTTGGTATGTGGCGTTTTTTTTTTTGGTACAGAGACGAACCTTATGGAATTTCGAAAAAATCGGATCAAATTTAGATATAGCTCTCATATATATGTATCGCTCGATTTCGATAAATAGGGTCAGATTGCGTTCATTTACTAACCGATCGGCGTCAAATTTGCCAGATTTCACCCGATATCGACAAATTGGGTTACGTTGCGCTTTTTTACAAACGGATCGTCTTCAAATTTGGCGCAAAATAATATTTTTCATCACTCTTCAATTCTGCAAAATTTAATCGAAATCATTTCAGATTTAGATATAGCTCTCATATATATGTATCGCCCGATTTTCCCAAATAAAACTCTTATTTATCAACCGATCTTACTCAAAATAGGCTTACTATAATCATTTGTAATACTAGCAATATGTGCAAAAAATCATCAAGATCGGTTAAGATTTAGCTATAGCTCCCATATATATGTATCGTCCGACCTTTTTTTACCCCTAATAACTTTATTTCTGACCATAGTAACCTTTTTTCCTAACCGATATTATTCAAACTTATCACAAGGTAACTTTCTCTGGTATTAATCAAACCTGCAAAATATCATCCACATCGATTCACGTTTAGATATAGCTCCCATATACATGCACAGCTCGATTTTCCCAAATTTGTCATAATTCTCTTATTTATTGCCAAATGTTACTCAAATTTCAAATTTAGATGTATTAGCCGATCGAACTTAGGCTTACACATAGCTCTTACATAAATGCATTGTCCAATTTTCGCAAATTTGGCTACATTATCCACACTAATTGAGCGATTTCCTATTTTTTTAAATAATGAACTCAATATTAGTGGTCTACTAACTCTGTAGGTAGGAGCCACTGTGCTGCAATGGTGAGCATTCCCACCTTGCATACACAGAGTCATGGGTTCAAATACAGTTTCGACCAAACACCAGAAAAGTTTTTCAGCGGTGGATTATCCAACCTCAGTAATGCTATTGACATTTCTGAGTGTTTCAAAGCTTGTCTAAGTGGTGTCACTGCAATGTGGAACGCCGTTCGGACTCGGCTTTGAAAACGGGGTCCCTTGTCATTGAGCTTAACATAGAATAGGGCAGCGCTCAGTGATAACAGAGAAGTTCACCACTGTGGTATCACAATGGACTGAATTGTCTAATGAGTCTATCAGCCTGCCACTATAGCTAACCTAACTCTGTAGGTGTAAAACCAAGTATAGCTCCTAATATCAGGCGTTTCTGTTCAGATTGTGATAAAATTGCAATAAATATATACTCCTTAATTTTCATAAATAAGGAAATGCCCTTCATCTCCCAAACCAATGTATATGATTATGGACTGATATGGACCACTTTGAGCATGGTTGTTAAATGTCATATACGAACACCACGTACCAAATGTCAAGCAGATCAGATGAATTTTGCTTCTCCAAAAGGCACCAGAGGTCAAATTATATGGGAGCTATATATAGTTATGGGCTGATAGGAACCAATTCCTGCATGGTTGTTGGATACCTTATACTAACATCACGTACCAAATTTCAACCGAATGGGAAGAATTTTGCTCTTCTAAGGGGCTCTGGAGGTCACATCTGGGGATCGGTTTATATGGGGCCTATATATAATTATGGACCGATACCGACCAATTTTTGCATGGGAGTTTGAGGCCATATATTAACACCACGTACCAAATTTCAACTGAATCAGATGAATTTTGGTATTCCAAGAGGTTCCGGAGGTCAAATCTGGTGATTGGTTTATATGGGGGCTATATATAATTAGGACCGATGTGGACCAATTTTTCCATGGTTGTTAGAGGCCATATACTAACACCATGTACCAAATTTCAGCCGGATAGGATGAAATTTGCTTCTCTTAGAGGCCTCGCAAGCCAAATCGGGGGATCGGTTTATATGGGGGCTATATATAATTATGGACCGATGTGGACCAATTATTGCATGGTTGTTAGAGATCATATACTAACACCATGTACCAAATTTCGGCCGGATCGGATGAAATTCGCTTCTCTTAGAGGCCTCGCAAGCCAAATTTGGGGGTCCGTTTGTATGGGGGCTATACGTAAAAGTGGACCGATATGGCCCATTTGCAATACCATTCGACCGAGATCGACTCAGAATTTCACCACGACCTAGAATATATATACTTTATGGGGTCTTAGAGCAATATTTCGATGTGTTACAAACGGAATGACAAAGTTAATATACGCCCCATCCTATGGTGGAGGGTATAAAAATATCACCAAAATATATGCAATTAAAATTGATTTTTTTATTTGTGAGCCTAACATATCTTTAGGTTGTCATTTCCGGGCAAATCGTAAAAAAATGCCTCGTATATGGGGCTATACCAAACCATATATGTAAACTACCCAGCAAAAAATGGAGCACAATTTCAGCAGGATTGTAAGTGAGAGAGGCAGTACCAACTGCTTACGAAACAACCGAATCAGCGCTGATTTTTGTGGGCGATGTCCCGATTTATAGCAGCTTCAACATAGCGCTGATATAATTGCTCATTTCAATAACAATATTGCTCAGAAGTGAGCAATATTTTTATTGGTATGAAGGAAAACAGCACTAGCTTTCGCGCATCTTTACTGCATGAATTGGTTGCAATAACGTAAACGAATGATCATAAACTTGTTTGATTATTCGTTTACGTTATTGCCGCCGATACATGCAGAGTGGATGCACTGCCTACTTTATTGTATACCAAAACGCGCATCTAAATTTTACTGCTGAAGTATTTTTTGCTGGGTACCTCCAAATTTCCAATTATATGCAAATCGGATAAAATTTGCGATGTCGAGATGCCCAATAAATAAAATCGCGAGATCGACCTATATGGGGGCTATATCAAAAAATGGATATAGGATATAATTACTTATCTGGTATGGATATAATTACTTATGTGGTAAAATATTACAAAATTGTTTAATAGACATCCAAAACACTGAATTCGAATCACACCTTAAGAAGTTATGCAAATTCAGTGCAACGGCTGTTGATATGGTGGACATCCCTCCTATGACAAGTCCATGTTAAATTCATCGCTTCTGCGCTAATTTAGCACTAATTCCGGATCTAAAAAGAACATTTTCACTACTTTTTTGGCGACACTTTTTTTTGCTGGGTCATTCCGTGAAACACTTGTTGGCTAACAGTGTGAACTCTACATACTAGCGACACGCAGAAGATTAGCGTACAGATCTCTTCAAATGCTGAGATAGGTGTTTCCTCAGCTCTCCTCTGAACCATGTGCAGACATAATTAAATGTTTTCTAGGTAGTACACATCCTGGATTGATATCATATTGGTCATAAAAATCACCAACTCCTAGGGGTGTAGGGGACGATTTTCATTTTCAGTGACGCGACGTCTACGAAAGAGAGTCTCTAGATCAAGAAGCATACCGAAGAGGTCTTATTGGAATGTATGACTATGCTATAGCTGCTGCAGTGAGGTTAATTCTGTTATTTTTGGGACATCCAAAACCTTTTTTTTAGGATATGCATCACTTCGCATGGCGCCTCTTAACCTACTCGACTCACATCTCCTTAAATAAAACGCTATGAATATGGGCCCCTATCAAAATGACCCTCAAAACCTAAATGAAGTAGGATCCCAGGAAATTATATGGAAACAACAACACCAAATTTTTTTCTTGGTTATTTTGGGGTGTCACTTCATTTCATTTTTGGTGTCCATTTGCATTATTCAAATAAACTCCAATATTTCAAATATGGTTTTCTTCGTGGGCTGAGATAGACCAGTGGCCGTCCAGGATTACCTTTTAAGGATCCACAAACCTTTAATAATAACACACCACTTTATTTCTTTGCGGGTTTTTGCAATTCTTACTATATTTACAATTAAACTCTTTTGGGGCTCCTTCTCATTGGGCTCACTATGACCCGTTGTCCCAATTTTGGAACCCTGTTTAATTTGGGTTTTGGGACCCATTTTCATAACCATATAAATTGCCCCAAAAATTTTACTTTTCGCACATCGGATTCCTGGGGCTTCTTTAGATCCTTATATAATTAAACTTGACTTGTGACTTTCAGGGCATCCTAGAGATTTTAGTGTTACGCTTTGTTTATGAGACAAATTTCACTTTCTTACAAGCAAACCAAAAGTGGTCAATATTATTTCCGAACACTGAAAAACCGTCAAATTTTGTATCCCACATCTGGACTTATTCAAAAACTCTTTGAGATCACCGTGTATGCTCTGTGTCATCGGTGAGATTATTAATTAAACTTTTTTCCACTTCCCTTGTATGCAATAGGCAATAAGCAATCATGTTTTTTTTTTACCTGATTTACCTTGCAGGTTATTTGAAAGTTAAACCATTTAACCAATTGTGTACCCTTTGGTATTATTGTTGCTAATTAGTGGAGTACAAATTCATTTTGTTGCTTTCACTGATGGTGTTGATGTTGTGCCACTGCTGGTGTGGTTGCTGTACGAGTATGAATAGGGATTTATGTTTGTGTTGTTAGTTTAATGTATAATGCACAATGTACACGCTCACACGCACACATGCGTATATAAACTCCTGCTTGCAAGCAAGCGAGCAAACAAACAAACATACAAATAGTTGGGTATTTATGTTTCACACGGTTTCACATCATCAAGATTTAATTCCAGGAAAACAACAACCACGTTAGCCATTGCTGCTACTAGTGGCATAACTACCAGTACTACTACTACAACTACTGTTATTGCTAGGACAACAACTCGCGATTTTCCCCTCAACGTATGTGTGTGTGATTGTATTTCATTTAATTTGTTTAATTTTCAGTTTTTGTCGCTACTAACCCTGAGGCTATATATGGCACCGATGTCCTATGTTTTTTTTTTTTTTTTTTGGAGCAACAGAGAGCTTTATTCGTACTCTCGCATTTAAATTTTTATTAATTTAAATATTTGCCTGAAGAGTTTTGAGCCAGTGCACCACGATGGCTGTATCGACAAAAAAGAGCCTACAAAATTAAATAATGAATTTATCTTTGTGTGCATTGTGTGCACTGTGTTTGCAGTCTTTAAAATATACGAGGGTGCATAGTGGTGAAAATCATATAAAGTGATCCACACGAAGCAGGGATATTAATCAGAGGCATAAAGTCTACTTTAAGAATTTTTCGAATTTTCGAAAAGTCACATGACAGTCTTGCAATATCAGTTGCCAGACATCATTAGTGGAACAGCATCTGCAACAAAACAAAAATGATTTTTGATGACCTTCACATAATTCGGCTTGAAGTAAATTTCGATGTCGGTTGAATTCGCCATACCTTCGGTAAACACTGATCCTTGAAGGGGCTTCATCGCCCAAAATTAAACTAATGGATCCACTGTTGTTGAGTTAACCTACGTCGAAAGTTTTACAAATTAATCGCGAGTTAAATTTTTTAAGTTGCTAACTAACGCTCGTATGTCAAAACGTTCCGAGGAAAAAGCCAAGGAGTTACTTAGTCTGCATGAAAGTGGCGAGTTTTCTCCGATGAAAAGCCATTTAAAATTGATCAATTTTTGAACGAACAAAATGAGCGGATTTACCTAACAAGCAGGTCAACTGAAAACTTATAACTTCGATTGGTCAACAGAAATCAAGCACTGCCGATGGTAAAGGTGTGGGCCGCCATGTAGGCCGATAATGACTCCTCGTCACGGATGCCACTCAAGCCAAAAATAATCTACCAAAATTTCAGAAAATTATAACAAAAAAACTACGCAACAAACTAATCTTATTTTACAAAATTTTGTCAAAATGTTATTTCTATAGAAAATTTGGTCAACAGTTTATACCAAAAAAAACTACCCAACAAAAAAATCTTATTTTAGAAGATTTTGTCAAAATTTTATTTCTATAGAAAATTTTGTCAACATTTTATTTATGAAGAAAATTTTGTATACATTTTATTTCTATAGGAACTTTTGTCAAAATTTAATTTACGTAGATTTTTTTTTTTAATTTTATTTCTATTTATTTGGTCAAAATTTTACTTCTATACAAAATTTCTTACAAAATTTTGTCAAAATTTTATTTCTATAGAAAATTTAGTCAACATTTTATTTCTATACAAAATTTTGACAAGATTTTATTTTTATAGAAAATTTTGTCAACATTTTATTTCTGAAAAAGATTTTGCCAAAATTTAGTTTACGTAGAATTTTTTTAATTTTATTTTTTTTGAAATTTTGCTCAAAATTTTAGGCCTTTATACAATTTTGTCAAAATTGTATTTATATAGAAAATTTTGTCAAAATTTTATTCCTATACGAAATTTTGTCAAAATTTAATTTCTATACAAAATTTTGTCAAATTTTTATTTCTATAACAAATTTTGTCAAATTTTTATTTCTATAGAAAATTTTGTCCAAATTTTATTTCTATAGGAAATTTTGTCCAAATTTACTTTAAGTAGAAATTTTTTAAAAATTTTATTTCTATTGAAAATTTTTTAAAAATTTTTAGATCTTTATAAAATTTTGTCAAAATTGTATTTGTAAAGAAAATATTGTAAAATTTTTTTTTCTATAGAAAATTTGGTCAATGAAAATGTTTTCCAAATTTTATTTCTATAGGAAATTTTATCAAATTTTAATTTACGTAGAATTTTTTTAAAAAATTTTATTTCTATTGAAAATTTGCTCAAAATTTTAGATCTTTATTAAATTTTGTCAAAATTGTATTTGTATAAAAAATTTTGTCAAAATTTTATTTCTATAGAAAATTTGGTCAAAATTTCAATTCTCACAAAATTTCTTACAAAAGTTTATTTCTATAGAAAATTTGGAAAAAATTGTATTTCTATACAAAATTTTGTCAGAATTTTATTTCTATAGAAAATTTTGTCCAAATTTTATTTCTATATGAAATTTTGTCAAATTTTATTTCTATAGGAAATTTTATCAAAACTTAATTTAAGTAGAATTTTTTTTTATATTTTTATTTCTATTGAAAGTTTGTTAAAAATTTTAAATCTTTATAAAATTTTGTCAAAATTGTATTTGTATAGAAAATTTTGTCAACATTTTATTTCTACAAAAAATTTTGTCAAAATTTTATTTCTATAGAAAATTTGTCAAAATTCTATTTCTATTGAATATGTCAAAATCTTATTTCTCTAGAAAATTTTGTCACAATTTTATTTGTATAGAAAATTTTGTCAAAATTTTATTTCTATTGGGAATTTTATCAAATTTTTATTTTTTTTTTTGTTTTGTTCAAAATTTTATTTGTATAGAAAATTTTGTAAAAATTTCATTTTTGTAGAAATTTTTGCTCAAATATTATAGCTTTAGGAAATTTTGTCAAAATTAAATTTAAAATTTTATTTGTATAGAAAATTTTGTCAAAATTTTAGTTCTGTAGAAAATGTTGTTCAAATTTTATAGCTTTAGAAATTTTGTCAAAATTTAATTTCTGTAGAAAATGTTGTCAAAATTTAATTTCTTTTGAAAATTTTGTAAAAAAGGAAGTTTGTGAAGTACCACTTAGTTGGAGAAGAAAATCTTACAAAATTTACCAAAAATATCAAGATTTCTACCAATCTACCAAACAGTAAAAAATCTACCATGTTTGGTAGAATTCTACCAACTGTGGCAAACGCATGTTGTCATCGAAGTGGGGTCAAAAAAACCGAATACTGAAGCCCTGTTCAGACAAACATTTGGACCACAGATTATAGACTTCCAACAGGATTAAGAATTATCGCACTCCGCATGGGCCAACTAAGAATGTTTTGGCTCCATCTCTACCGCATAATGGACAAACAAAATTCCCAGATCTTAACAGTTGGACTTTTCCGACGGAGGCATTTTTGGAGAATAAGCACTAAAGGGTGATACGGTCAAAATTTGGTCAATATAAACTTGACGTATTTCTTTCAATTTTACATTTAAAAAACCCGGAACACCCCTCATTTTGAAGGTGTGTGTGTAGAATGTTGCTCCTATTTTGATTTTGAAATTCAATCTTAAATTGTCAAAATGCCGTCCAAGCAAGAAGAGCAGCGTATCAAAATTTTGCTCGCGCATCGCGAAAATCCGAGCTACTCACACGCAAAGCTGGCAAAATCGCTAAAAGTTGCCATATCAACCGTTACAAATGTAATTAAAGTGTTTGGGGAACGTTTGTTGACAGCCAGGAAGTCTGGATCGGGGGGAAATCGAAAACCGGAAGCCGCTGAGACGACGAAGAGAGTTGCCGGTAGTTTCAAGCGAAACCCTAACCTCTCTCTTCGAGATGCCGCAACCGTGCATCGAGCCAAAAAACGAGCCGGACTATCGACTTACAAGAAGGTAGTGGCTCCAAATCGCGATGATAAACAAAATACGACGGCCAAAGCGCGATCCCGGAGGCTGTACACGACTACACTACTCAGTAAAGGATTTCAACTAAGGACTCACCACCGTGGTGCAATGGTTAGCATGTTCGCCTTGCATACACAAGGTCGTGGGTTCGATTCGTGCTACGACCGAACACCGAAAAGTTTTTCAGCGGTGGATTATCCCACCTCAGTAATGCTGGTGATATTTCTGAGGGTTTCAAAGCTCTTCTAAGTGGTCTCACAGGAATGTGGAACGCCGTTCGGACTCGGCTATAAAAAGGAGGTCCCCTGTCATAGAGCTTAACATGGAATCGGGCAGCACTCAGTGATAAGAGAGAAGTTCACCACTGTGGTATCACAATGGACTGAATAGTCTAAGTGAGCCTGATACATCGGGTGTCACATAATCTAACCTAACCTAAGGACTCAGTAAGCCGACCTTTCTGTTAGAAGTTGATTTTGTCCAACAACAAAAGATGATTCTTGACCACTAAAAGGCCATTTTCAAAAGTCGACATTGTGGATTGCCAAAAGTTTAGGTTTCGAGATTTTTACAAAAACTTCGACTTTTTTACTAACATTATGTCTTAAGAGGCAGAAGCATATGCTTCTCAAATATGCCTTGTGCCTTGTTGCGAAGGACAACATCAATAAAACTACAAAGATTATAAAATTGTATCTACAATGTTTTCAACTTTTTGATTTTTATGAACGATCCCAGTTACATGGTTGGCCTTTATCGACGTGCAATTTTTCTCCTTATGTGACAATTTTTCACTAACAAATAAAGTTTTTCATAGTAAGCCTAACGTTTCATATCTTCCCAAAAGTGTAAAAGCCATCATCATCCGTATTTTGCTTACTACTGAGTCCATTAGGTATGTCTCTACTTTTTGTAAAGTTCCTCAAATACCCCGGTATTAAAATGGTTTAGAATGATCCATTAAATAATTTTAATAGCTTTTAAAAAATAGTTGTTTTTTTTAATTATTTTATTTATTCTACCCATACTTTGATCCACTGTCCCTTTTATATAAATGTGTGTGTGTGTGTTTACACTGGTGCGTACTAAAGATTTTGTTTATATATATATTTTTAAATGTATTTATTGTTTACATATTGGTTGATCGAGGCCTTTGTGTAAATGTGTACTCGTATGTGTACTCGTATGTGTTATGTCAGTAGCGGTTGTTTACATTGTCATTGTGGTTTAACCATATGGGCCAATGATATTTTTTCTCTCTTGTTGGGAATATTCGACCACTGGTTTTTATGTGTAAAGTTAACATATGTACTATATGAAAATTCCTACTTCAAATATGAAATTCGTGTAGTTAAAATTTAAATAAAATGTTAACTTCCAATCACAAGGAAGCCATGAATTTAGTAAGATGAAATTTCTGATGATTTCTGACATGATATCCGACAGTGTTGCTATCGTATGATATTTTCATCTTACAAGAGACAAAAGCGCACTGACAAAAATAATTGAGGTTTTCTTCATTCGGGGGAGGCTGACAAATACCATTTCACCATTTTGTAGATCAACACTGTTCTTCCACTTTAAAATCATTAAAATTTATTCAGAGGTATTTTCACATCTGAACCGATTGCTGCAAAATTAGGAAATCCCTAGTGAAACTTTTAAAATTTCTGAAATTGTTGTTGTTTTTGATTTCAGCTTAAAACCATGCATTGACTAAACTACAAGTGTAGTTTAACCACACAGAGGAAAATAATGTTTGTCAAATTAATTTGGGCAAAGCCTTATAGACTGCAAGATGGTTGGATGGACGCATGTTTCGGAATTACCACATTCCTCATCAGCATCCTCTACTTGCAGCAAAACTATCAACCAATTATCAGAATAAATTCAGGCAGTTCATTAAACCCAACAATGAACCATACTTGAACCTTCCGAAAAAAGGTTTTGTATGATAGCCGGCTTATGCCGAAATAAATTCGTACAAACATATCTCTTTTCCTTTGCCACCGTAAAATCATCTGGGTTTAGTTTGAGCGTGCTTCCTCCCTTTCTCTTCTTCTGTTGGTTAAGCTACACTTGTAGTTTAGTCAATGCATGGTTTTAAGCTGAAATCAAAAAAACAACAGCAATGATTAAGAGAAAAATCCAACAATAAAAATCAAAATTAATGAAAAACAAGTAAGTAAAGTCTAAAGTCGGGCTGAGCCGACTATATTATACACTTCACCACTATGTAGACAAACATTTGTGTTACCATCTCAACTACTACCAATTTGCTGGAAGCTATATAAAGGTTTGCATTTCCAGATACAAACACCTTTAATGGAGACAATTTCTTGTACTATTATAAAAACTCTAGAATTACAATTTAAATTGGCTAACGCTATCCAATTAATTGGAGGAAAATCCCATAGAAAATGTGTCTAAAATATGAAACAGTCTGCCATATTTCCCCAACTCTGGTGTACGTTTATATGGGAGCTATATATAATATGAGCCGATTTTGACTAAATTTGACATGCATAGTTAGAATAATAATTCTGCTATCTCTGCAAAATTTCACGTAAATGGGAGTATAACTTTGGCCCCCGTGGTCATGTGAGTCTAAATCGGGCGAACGATGTATATGGGAGCTATATATTAATCTGAACTGATTTCAACCAAATGTGGCACACTTACCGATACTATTAAACCTATTCCTTGTGCCAAATGTAAAGCAAGTCAGGGAAAAATTCTGGCTTTTGAGGCCATATAAGTGCAAATCGGACGAAAGATATATATGGGAGCTATATCTAAATTTGAACCGATTTCAACAAAATTTGGCACATTTACCGATACTATTAAACGTACTCCTTGTGCAAAATTTGAAGCAAGTCAGGGCAAAAATCTGGCTTTTGAGGCCATATAAGTCCAAATCGGACGAAAGATATATATGGGAGCTATATCTAAATCTGAACCGATTTTAACCAAATTTAGCACACTGAATGATACTCTTAAACGTACTCCGTGTGCAAAATTTAAGCAAATTAAGGCAAAACTCTGGCTTTTGAGGCCATATTAGTCGAAATCGGACGAAAGGTATATATGGGAGCTATATCTAAGGACGTTTTCGTTTCGCAAAAAGTATGTTGCATTGGTGTTACACTACTTTTTCCATCATTGTATTTTCTCCCAAAAGATAGGGTCATTTCAAAGTTATTGTTAATTCAAAATATTGTGACCGATACAGGATCCAAAATCTATGACAGCGTCCTTCATATTTTAAAATCAATTTCGAGAATGTTGCATCTTTTTTCCCAACCGAAATCGCCATAAATCTGAACCAATTTCAACGAAATTTGGAACACTTAATGATACTATTAAACGTACTCCTTGTGCAAAATTTGAAGCAAATCATGGCAAAACTCTGGCTTTTCAGGCCATATAAGTTCAAATCGGACGAAAGGTATATATGGGAGCTATATCTAAATCTGAACCGATTTTTTTCAAAATCAATAGCGATTGTCTTTGAGACAATGTAAAACTCAGTGCCAAATTTGAGGACGATCGGACTTAAACTGCGAGCTGTACTTTGCACTCAAAATTATATATACAGACAGACGGACAAACATCGCTAAATCGACTCAGAATTTAATTCTAAGACGATCGGTATACTAAACAATGGGTCTCAGATTTTTCCTTTTTGGCGTTACATACAAATGCACAAACTTATTATACCTTGTACCACAGTAGTGGTGAAGGGTATAAAAAGAGGAAGCACGCCCAAAATAAACCCAGCTAACTGCACTCAAGTCGATGATTTGACGGTGGCAAAAGAGATATGTTTGTACGAATTTATTTCGACATAAGCCGGCTATCATGTAAAACCTTTTTTCGGAAGGTTCAAATGTGGTTTACTTTTGGGTTTAGTGAACTGCCTGAATTTATTCTGACAATTGGTTAATAGTTTTGCTGTAAGTAGAGGATGCTGATGGGGAATATGGTAATTCCGAAACGTGCGTTCATCCAACCATCTTGCAGTCTATAGGGCCTTGCCCAAATAAATTTGACAAACATTATTTTCCTCTGTTGGTTAAGCTGCACTTGTAGTTTAGTCAATGCATGGTTTTAAGCTGAAATCAAAAACAACAACAACATTTTATTTAAATAAAAAATTTTGTCATCATTTTTGTCTATAGAAAAATTTTCAAAATTTTATTTCTATGGAAAATACTGTAAAATTTTTACTTCTATAGAAAATGCTGTCAACATTTTATTTCTATAGAACACTTTGTCAAAATTTTATTTCTATAAAAATTTTGGCAATATTTTATTTCTGAAAAAATTTTGTCAAAATTTTACTTACATAGAAAATTTTATTCGTTTAGAAAATTTTCTTAAATCTTTATTTATATAGAAAATGTTTTAAAAATTTTATTTCTGTAGAAAATACTGTCAAAATTTTATTTTTATGGAAAATATTGTCAGAATATAATTTCTATAGTAAATTTTGTCAAAATTTTATTTCTATAGAAAATTTTTTAGTTCAACAGAAAATTAATGAAGTACCACTTAGTTGTCAAAATTTTATTTCTATAGCAAATTTTGTAAAAATTTTATTTCTATACGAAAGTTTGTCAAAATTTTATTTCTATTTTTTATCAAAATTTTATTTTTATAGAAAATTTTGTCAAGATTTTATTTCTATAGAAAAAATTATTTAAGATTTAATTTCTACAGAAAATACTGTCAAATTTTTATTTCTTTAGGACGTTTTGTTAAAATTTTATTTCTATAGATAATTTTGTCAAAATTTTATTACAACAGAACATTTTGTCAAAATTTTATTTCTATAAAAAATTTTGTCAATATTTTATTCCTATAGAAAATTTTGTGAAAATATAATTTCTATAGAAAATTTTTTCAAAATTGTATTTCCGTAGAAACCTTTTTCAACATTTTAAAATGTATAGAAAATTTTTTAAACATTTTATTATTATAGAAAGTTTTGTAAAAATTTTATTTCAATCGTTTTGTCTGTTATTGTTGGTTTCTCTTCAATCATTATTGTTGTTTTTTATATCAGCTTAAACCCATGCATTGACTAAACTACAAGTGTAGCTTAACCAACAGAGGAAAAGTATGCCTGTCAAATTTATTTGGTCAAAGACCTATAAACTGCAAGATGGTTCGGAATTACCACATTTCTCATCATCTTCCTCTACTTGCAGCAAAACTATCAACCAATTATCAGAATAAATTCGGGTAATTCACTCAACCCAAAGTGAACTTTACTTGAACCTTCCGAAAAAAGGTTTGATAGTCGGCTACTGCCTAAACAAATTTGCAAGCATATCTCTTTTCCTTTGCCAAACTCAAATCATTGATTTGAATTTAGGTGGCTGGGTTTGTTTTTGAGCGTGCTTCCTCTATCTTCATTTGTTTTGTTTGTTATTTCTATAAAAAATTTTGTAAAAATTGTATTTCTATAGAAACCGTTTCCAAAATTTTAAAATAAAGGGTGGTTAAATTTCAAGGGCCGATGTTGGTTTTGAATAAAAAAAACTATTTAGGAAATTATTATAATTTTTTTTTATTATAATATATTGGTATTACTCAATTATGTATGGAACAAAATATCGGCCAAATGGGCGCCGCGAACTCGGTGGCACACCTTCATCCGATGGTCTAAATTTTCGATGACGCTGAGGCATAATGGAGGTTCTATGCCGTTAATGTGCCGAATTATCTCATCCTTTAGCTCTTGAATTGTTTCTGGCTTATCGACGTACACCTTTTCTTTCAAATAACCCAAAAGAAAAAAGTCCAACGGTGTCAAATCACATGATCTTGGCGGCCAATTGACATCGCCATTACGTGAGATAACACGGCCATTGAATTTGTTGCCCAATAGAGCCATTGTTTCGTTAGCTGTGTGGCAAGTGGCACCGTCCTGGTGAAACCACATATCGTCCACATCCATATCTTCCAATTCGGGCCATAAAAGGTACGTTATCATCTCACGATAGCGAACACTATTCACAGTAACTGCCTGATCGGTCTCATTTTGGAAAAAATACGGCCCGATGATGCCGCCAGCCCATAAACCTCACCAAACAGTCACTCTTTGTGGGTGCATTGGGATTTCGACAATCAGTCTTGGATTCTCATTCGCCCAAATGCGGTAATTCTGTTTATTGACGAATCCACTGAGGTGAAAATATGCCTCATCACTGAAGATGATTTTCTTCGAAAATTGATCATCCACTGTTGCCATTTCTTGGAACCTGCCCCCTTAACGATGTTTGGAATGGTCAAGAGGCTTTAGTTCTTGAACCAGTTGCACCTTGTAAGCGTGTAAATGCAAGCCTTTATGCATAATGTTCACCAACGACGAGCGTGATAGGTGCAAATTGTTGGGCACGACGACGAGTTGAGGTGGACGGCTCTTCAGCCACACTATCGCCAACAGCAGCAATATTTTCTGCAGTACGAGCTGTACGAGCATGCACTGGTATTCTCACATCTTCTACGGACCCGGTTTGCTCGAATTTTTCCTCGATTTTTGCGATTTTACGCACATTTGGACGATCAAATTGACCAAAAAATCACGAAGTGCACGATATGCATTTTGATTTGAATGCCCATTTTCATAATAAGTCTGGATAACTTTAACACGTTGTTGGATTGTGTATCTCTCCATGGTTCAAATTGAGTAAGTCTGAAATAGAGAAATGTCAAATAAAATTCGGAAAAAAACTTGGCGTTTAAGTATGCTTCACATTCAACATCGGCCCTTACAATTTAACCACCCTTTATATAGAAAATTTTGTAAATATTTTATTTCTATAAAAATTTTGTCAAAATTTTATTTCTATAGAAAATTTTATCGAAAATTGTATAGAAATATTGTACAAAATATTATTTCTATAGAAAATGTCTGCAAAACTTTATTTCTATTGAAAATTGAAGTAGATTGCAAAATCTACCAAACCGTCAATAGTTCTACCAATCTACCAAACCAACTCTGGCAACCGTGTATTGATTTCGAGCTAAAGGTTCGACTTATGTAAAATTAAGACATTTTTTGGGGACCTTCATAGCTTTAAATCGAGGATCAATAAAATTAAAATTAGGTTGCATATTTTATTTATGGGATTTTCATACTTGTTTTGCGATTGCAAATCCAAATTATAACAGATAATTGAAGGAATTTGTTTTTTTGTATTCCACAAAAACTTTAAGACAAAGAGGCAAAATCATCAAAATAAGTTTTAGCCCATAGTTGAAACGTTTTTATCTTAAATCGAATCTATATTTCAGTTAATTTAATGATTATTATTATTATTTTTTTTAATCAATTTTTTTTTTTACTTTAAGAAAATTTTATCTTAGTTCAGAGAGGTATGACTTCAACGGTGGAATGCAAATTTCCAAAATTGGTGTCCTAAATTTAATGAAAAAATTTAAAGTAAAGATTAGAAACTTACTTCTAATTAAAATGTCATTATTTTTAAAAAAATTGTCCATAATATTATTAAAAGTTGTGTCCTAAAATTAATAAAAAAATCAAGCAAAGATTACAAACTTTCCTCTAATTAAAATTTCATTATTTTTAAGAAATTTTTTCTTATTATTAAAATTATTAAAATTTAGATTGCGCAATCTTTAATACCCCGTAAATATTTTTTTTCATTGTCTTGAGTTATATTTTTTTATTCGGTCTTATTTCTGTTTGAATAATAATTTTTCATTGTACGCTCTTTATTTTGTCATTCGATCCCATCCACAATATAGTTAATATGCCAATATTGTTTTTTCTTTTTTTTGCAGCATTTTCTCTCTTTTAGAGCAACACCAATCATTTCAGATCATTGATCCCCCAGTGCGTATACTTTTTCTTAATTCCATCTTTATGCCATATATTCATCATACGCATGGTATGCCCAGCACGTTCGTTTTCACTTGAATCAGTGTAGCAGCTTCAGCATTAACAACAACACTTGCGTTCGTCATTGACAAACGATTAATCTTTAAAAATTGATTTTCATTCAGACATAAACAATTTGAAAATTGAATTCGATACACCACCGAAATGACAACCAAAACAACAACAACAATGACTCTAATAGGCAGATAGATAGAGAGAGAACATAAGCCCCTCATCCATTGCTATTGTCATATACCCCCACCACCACAACAAGAACAACAACGATTCAGGTCGAGTCGATGGGATCCATTAAATATTCAGAACGAACACACGCAACAGTCTACAACGTGAATGCTTTTTCACTTTCATGTGGAATTGATTGTGATGACATGAAGTGTTCTGTCTCAGACAGCCAATAGATAAAATCCAAAAATACAACGGACAGAATTTGATAGTCAGGTAGTCAGCAGAAATACAAGGAGTAGCACACTCATCCGAACGGTGTGGCATGGTAGATGAAGTGGATTAACCAACCTGACTGGTAGACCAAACTATGCGTGCCGAACTATGAGTTAGGGCTAAATCATTCAATGAAATCGTTAATATTCAACACTGACCATTAGCCATCGGCAATTGAAGTGCAAACTCATGGTAAAGTTCTCTATTAAATTAGACATAAGTGGATTTGTTATGCACCTATTGTTGTTGCTATTGTTGTTATTATTGTGAAATGCCTTCGTGATTTGGAAGTTAAATTGTGTAATGAGCACGACAATGCAGACGTTGAATGAACTTGATTACAGGTACTGTGGAGGGGCCTGAATATGCGTACAAATCCAAGGACGTGATTAAGGTGAGCATTAGTTGATTGATGTAGGTTCTCCACAAACCAAATTCTTCAGATTTAGTCTTTGTCATAAGTCTCTAATTATCTCGGTGCCATCAGTACTGGGGATTTTTCCAAAATTGTGGTTTTTCAATAGTGGATGAGGATGATATTTTTGAGTTATTGAGTTGGGGATTTGCTCAGAAACTCAGTGTTCTTTTCAGAGGAACCAAATTTTAAACAGACAAAGTTTTCTCTTGACGCTAAAAAAAAATTCTTTAAATGCAAATGAAAAAGACTGGAAACAATTGTTGCAATGCTTCTCATAAATTCGGGTTTTTTGCCATTAAAAAAAAAAAAAATTTTTAACAAAGGGAAATCTCTTTTGTCTAAAATTTCGTTCCGGTGGAAAGTATTTTTTCTTCGGGTGTGGGATTTCTAAGATTTACATGAAATACTATTCTCAATATATAAAAAACATTTTGCTCCTCTTTGTTCGTAACTATAACAAATATTTCTAATAACATAGAAATTGTGTTTGGAAAAATTAGAGAGAATTTTTTCAGCAGTCTCTTGAAATCACTAAGAAACAAGTAAGCAAAGTAGAAAGTCGGGCGGGGCCGACTTTATCATACCCTAAACCACCCTTACCGAATTAGAAATCATAAGCATTTGTGGGGTAAAATTGATATAGGTCTGGGAGATAAACGGCAGTTGCATATTTAAGAAACATAATGGATACATGTTTATGGGTGCTTTGTCCCAATCTGACTATAGCTCATAGTCAGTGTTACCAGGGAAAATGTTCGGTTTACCCTACAAGGACAAAACAAGTTTCCTACTTTCCAATACATTCTCAAACAATTTTCCCTACGATATTTTTCGTTAAATTTAAACAAATTTTACAATACAAAAATGGTTCTAAGTACTTTATTATCTTAAAACATGAAAATGCAAAGTATATAACCTATAAAATAAATTTGTATTACCACCACGGTTGCCACAATTGGTAGAATTCTAGCAAAAATAGTATTTTTTTGTTAAATCTCAATAGAATTAAAATTTTCAAAAAACTTTCTATAAACAAATTTTTTTGAGAAATTGTTCTATAGGAATAAAATTTTGATAATAAATTCTACAGAAATAAAATTTTGAGAAAAAATTCCATAGAAATAGCATTTTGAGAAAATTTTTTTATAGAAATAATATTATTTCCCTACATATAGGGAATTTCCCCTACTTCTAGCAACACTGGCTGTAGTTGATATTGCACCTACGGAGTTAGTATGCCACTAATATTGAGCCCATTATTAAAAAAGAGAAAATCGTTCAATTAGTGTGGGAAATAAATCCAAATTTGTAAAAATCTGGTAATATTCTTATGTAAGAGCTACATGTACGTATAAATACGATCGGCCAGTACATCAAAATTTGAAATTTGAGTATCATTGGTTAATAAATAAGAGTACTATAGGCAAATTTGGGAAAATCGAGCGATGCATATATATGGAAGCTATATCTAAATCTGAACCAATTTGCATAATATTTTGCGGGTTGGATTACTACCACAAAAGGTTACCTTGTGCAAGATTTGAGAATGATCAGTTAAGAAATGAGGCCTGTATGGTCAAACATAAGGTTATTAGGGGCGAATTTTTCAAAATCGGGCAATACATATATGGGAGCTATATCTACATCTGAACCGATTTCGATGAAATTTTGCACATATAGTTAGTACTATAGAGGACTGGATCTAGCCAACTTTTAGTAAGATCGATTAATAAAAAGGGTTCTATGGTCAAATTTGGGAAAATCGGGCTATACGTATATATGGGAGCTATATCTAAATCTAAACCGATTTCGATGATTTTTTGCACATATAGTTAGTGCTATAGAAGACTACATTTATCAAAATTTGAGTAAGATCGGTTGATAAATAAGGGTTTTATGGCCAAATTTAGAAAAATCGGGCGGTACATATATATGAGAGCTATATCTAAATCTGAACCGATTTCGATGATTTTTTACACTATATAGAAGATACTTAGAAAATTACATCTAGCAAACTTTGAGTAAGATCGGTTGATAAATAAAGGTTTTGTGGCCAAATTTGTGAAAATCGGGCGATACATATATATGAGAGCTATATCTAAATTTGAACCGATTTGGATAAAATTTTGCAGACTTGAAGGGCGATGAAAAAGATTACCTTTTGCCAAATTTGGTTGCGATCCGTTTAAAAAAAAGCGCAACGTGATCCCATTTGTCGAAATCGGGAGATACATATATATGGGAGCTATATCTAAAGTTGATCTGATTTCTTCCAAATTCAATAGCGTTCGTCCTTGTGCCCAAATAACCCCCTGTACCAAATTTCATCAAAATCGGTTAATAATTGCGATCGGAATCCTGTGAACAACAAATACATGGACAGACAGACGGACACCAAGCGCTAGATCGAATCATAAGATGATTCTGAATCGATCGGTATATATTTTATGGGGTCTAAAATCAATATTTCTGGTAGGCACATTTTTTGGCAGATCAAACTTATTATACCCTGACCACTATGTGGTTTAGGGTATAAAAACGGGATAACACAACTTATTATTTAAGTATGTCAAGGGGTATTAAATATAGAAAATTTGGACTAGAAACTAACGCAAGTAACCAAGCGTTAATTTATACATTACTCTGACTGGTCAAGAAATGTTCCCATTATTCTTAAATTCTCAGCAAAAAATCGTCATTCCGTTTGTAACACATGGAAATATTGCTATAAGACCCCATAAAGAATATATATTCTGGGTCGATCTGAGCATGTCCGTCCGTCTGTTGAAATCACGCTAACTTCCGAACCAAACAAGCTATCGACTTGGCACAAGTAGTTGTTATTGATGTAGGTCGGGTATTGGTATTGGGCCACATCGGTCCACTTTTACGTATAGCCCCCATATAAACGGGCCCCCAAATTTGACTTGCGGAGCCTCTAAGAGAAGAGAATTTCATCCGATCCGGCTGAAATTTGGTACATGGTGTTAGTATATGGTCTCTAATAACCATAGAAAAATTGGTCCACATCGGTCCATAATTATATATAACCCCCATATAAGCCGATCCCCAGTTTTGGTTTGCAGAGCCTCTAAGAGAAGCACATTCCATCCGATCCGGCTGAAATTTGGTACATGATGGCAGCCTATGATCTCTAACAACCATGCAAAAATTGGCCCACATCTGTCAATTATTATATGTAGCCCCCATATAAACCGATCCCCCGATTTGGCTTGCGGAGCCTCTAAAAGAAGCAAATTTCATCCGATCGGGGTGAAATTTTGGTCCATGGTGTTAGTATATGGTCTCTAATGACTATGCTAAAATTGGTCCACATCGGTCCATAATTATATATAGTTCCCATATAAACCGATCACCAGATTTGACCTCCGGAGCCTCTTGGAAGAGCAAAATTCATGTGATTCAGTTGAAATTTGGTACGTGGTGTTAAAATATGGCCTCAAACACCCATGCAAAAAATGGTCCACATCGGTCCATAATTATATATAGCCCCCATATAAACCTATCCCCACATTTGACCTCCGGAGCCCCTTGGAAGAGCAACATTTATCCGATTCGGTTGAAATTTGGTACGTGATGTTAGTATATGGTATCCAACAACCATGCGAAAAGTTGTCCATATCAGTCCATAATCATATATAGCCCACATATAAACCGATTCCGAGATTTGGTTTTGGAGCCTCTTGGAGGAGCAAATTTCGTCCGAGTCAGTTGAAATTTGGTACATTGTGCTAGTATATGGCCATTAATAACCATGCCTAACTAGGTCCATATCGGTCTATGGTTATATATATCCCTCAGATAAATTGATCCCCAATCACACAAAAATTGATCCATATCAAGTTCATAATTATATATAACCCCAATATAAGCGACCCCCATATTTCAATTCTGGGTCTCTACGTACCGTGCAAAAAGTCCATATCGATTCGTAATTATTTGTAGACCCACCTATACATACCTTTTTTGTCTGGTATATACCAAATATGGACTAACTCACAATTTAGAAAACGATGTTAAGAAGTTTTAAGATACCAAAACCCAAGTAATTCGATTGTGGATGACAGTCTTTCGTAGAAGTTTCTACGCAATCCATGGTGGAGGATACATAATCTTCGGCCTGGCCGAACTTACGACCGTATATACTTGTTTTTTTTTTCGATCCGGAAGCCGTATGAAATTGGTTCAGAAGCAATGAATTTTACACGGGTTTTTAATGGAACGAAAGTCATATTTTAAGAATGCATTGATTTCGCATTTAAGTAAAAACTTACAAAAAAATAAATTTCCACTTTTATTTATACGTAAATGTTATTTTTATGCCCTGCGCCACACTGTGGAGCAGGGTATTATAACCCACCCAGCAAAAAAATTTGGAAGTTCTTTCAAAGGCACAACTTTAAAAGAACTTCCAGAAGATGCACTCCCAATCATGTTCTTTATTTTAACTACTCACAAAGTTCTTTTAATTCAATTTTTATAACTTGGGTTTTTCATACTCTTAATGGGTAATTTTAACTTTGTTTGTTTCAAATAGATTAAAAACAGAGTAAGAATTCATAAAAGGTACAAATCATTTAAATTTTGTCGAAAAAAATCCAAAAAAAAATATTTGAGGTCAAACGTTTCCGACAAGCATTAGAATCCATTAAAAATTATAAACAATTATAAAAATTATTTATTTGACAAAATATCACAGATTTTTTTAATTTACATCCAAAACATTGAATTCGGATCATACCTAAAGAAGTGATGCAAATTCAGTGCAACGGCTGTTGTAATGGAGGACTTCCATTTTATGACAAGTCCATGTTAAATTCTTCGCTTCTGCGTCAATTTTGCACCACTTCCGGATCCAAAAAGAACATTTTCACTACTTTTTTGGCGACGCTTTTTTCGCTGCCCAGCAAAAACCACATTTCATTTCAACAGCCGTTGCACTGAATATTCATCACTTCTTTAGATGAGATCCGAAGTCAGTGTTTTGGATGTGAATTAAACAAATTTGTGGTATTATGGCAAATAATTAATTTTTATAATTTTTATTTATTTATTTTTTTTTTGATTTTGAATGCAATCTAACGCTTGTCTGAAACCCTAGATATTTTCATAACACAGAATTCTGATAACATGGAATTTATTTATGAATTTATTTTATTTATGCCACTATTCAAATTCTACCATCAAAATGTCATTAATAACATATCAAAGAGTTTTTCTATTCATACATATAAAATATTTAATATTCAACATAAAGTTCAATACTTTCAGTAAATTTGATCTAAAGAAAAAAACGCAATTTTTTAACAGGCAACTTAATAATAATTCCACTCTTTTAAAATCGTATTAAATTATTTAAAAACAACAAATAAAATGCATATTAACAGACCCCTTCAATATGCAACAGTACCAACAGCCAGCCAGCCGACCAGGCGATTCACACTATGACGACGCAGCACCATCCATAAACCGAGGCGTACAGCACACACACATACACATGCGGTGAATGGCAACATGCGAAGAGCACTTCTGTCGATAATGTGCATGACCCCGGGTATCGATATTAAATATTTTTTTGTAACCACATTTCGTTTGTTTGTTTGCCTCTTGTCGGGGTGAGTACATAAAAATATTTCGTGTTTTCGTGCTTGTTCTCATATTCAGCCGAATTCTTTTTGTTTTGGGTTTTAAATATGAGCTCAGGCGGAATTTATACTGAGATACATAACGAAATGTAAGTATGTATGGATAATTTTAACGAGGATCATAAATTGTTTTTGGGAATTTAATTTATACCCCAAAATCATTGTAGGGTGTTCAAAACCTACACTGGTTTATCGGTTAACCAGATTCCATTACAAAAACCGAAAATGGATATTGAAAAAAAGAGAATTTTTGGTTTACCCGAAAACCGAGCTTCGAGCATTAAATCTCCATATATTAAAGAAGTGAAAAAGCTGACAAATTACAACACGTTAAAAATTTTTTTTTTTGGATTTCTGTATACACTGAAAACTTTTTCAAAAAAAAAGCTCGGTTATTTGCACCCCTAGTAAAGGGGTAAAAATTTTAATTGATGAGGAAATTGATTAGCAGAAATATTTCCGTCCATCTGTCTATCTTGGTGATTCTGTTGCTAGTTTTTGTGTTTAGTAAAATTTCTTTAATACGATTGCACGATTGCATTGGGCGGAGATCGGAAAATAGCAGCAAAAAGTAAATTTTTCAAAATTAAAAATTATTAAATGTTCCAATTGAAATTACTTTAGCACATCTTAAAAAGTAAAAAATCGAAAGTAAATTTACAAAATTACCATGAGCGGAAGATGTCAATTTTTACGCCCATTTTCATGAAGCTCGGTTAGTGCTCCGTTAACTAACGATCTTTTAAACCGTAATATGTGCATAGCTGCCATCTTGCGTGTATATTCCATATGCCAGTTAAGAGCTTAACTGCCGAAAAATTTTCAGTTAAAGTTAACCGGAGAGAAGATATTTGGAAATTACATTCTGTTAACTGGCAGTTAAAGCCTAACGGAGCTACATGAAAATGGCCGTAAATGTCAATTCTAAGAGAAATAAAAATGTTGTAAACACTTTAAAAATATTTTTATTTTTATACCCACTACCATAGAATGGTGACGGGGGTATAATAAGTTTGTCATTCAGTTTGTAACACGTCGAAATATCGATTTCCGACTATATAAGGTATATATATATATATATATATATATATATATATATATATATATATATATATATATATAAGCATGTCCGTCTGTCTGTTGTAATCACGCTACAGCATTCAATAATGGCGCTATCGTCCTGAAATTTGGCACAGATTCGTCTTTTATTTGCAGGTCAAGGTCGAAGATGGGCTATATCGGTCCAAGTTTTTATATAGTCCTCATATAAACCGAGCTCCCAATTTGGGGTCTTGGGCTTATGAAAACTGTAGTTTTTATCCAATTTGCCTGAAATTGGAAATCTAGAGTTATTTTAGTACCATCAAAAAGTTTAACGAAAATGGTGCCTATGGTGTAGCCCCCATATGGACCGATTTCCCTTCTTCGGAGTCTAAAAAGTGTATTTTCTATCCGATTTGCTTCAAATCGGAAATCTAGAGGTACTCTAGGACCTTAACGAAGTGTACCGAAAATGGTGAGTATCGCTCCATGTTTTGATATAGCCCCTATATAGACCGATCTCCCGAATTTACTTCTTGGGCTTCTATAATCCATAGTTTTTATCCAATTTGCCTGAAATTTGAATTATACAGGTATTCTAGGACCTTAAAGACGTGTGTGGAAAAATGGTGAGTATAGGTCTATGTTTTGATATAGCCCCATATAGACCGATCTCCCGATTTTACTTCTTGGGCTTCTAGAATCCGTAGTTTTTATCCAATTAGCATGAAATTGGAAATCTACAAGTATTCTAGGAAAATAAAGAGATGAGCCGAAAATGGTGATTATCGGTCCATGTTTTGATATAGCCCCCATATAGACTGATCTCCCGATTTTACGTCATGGGCTTCTAGAATCCGTAGTTTTTATCCAATTTGCCTGAAATTGTAAATCTAGAGGTATTCTAGAACCATAAAGGGGTGTGCCGAATATATTGAGTATCGGTACAGTTTTTGATATAGTCCCCGTATAAACCGGCCCTCCGATTTGTTTTGGTATAGCCCCCATTACACTGAACTCCCGATTTAACTCCTAGGGTTTCTAGAAATTGTAGTTTTTATGCGATTTGCCACAAATTGAAAATATACTGGCATTTGAGACCCATAACAAAGTGTATATAATTTAGTTTTATCGGTTCATTTGGACCGATTCCATATAGACCGATTTCACTTCTTGAGAGTACAGAAGATGCACTGATCATGAAAATTGCTTGGAACTGAATGCAAAATTTCCAGATTTTACTTCTCGTAATCATTTAAATAATTTGGGTGAAAATCTACAGATTTTAGATTTCAAATCAAGGCGTTATTTGCACACTTACAAGAGATGATTATGATTCCCCTAAAACTCAAACCAAAATGGTTCTTATAAATTCAGAATCTGATCTAGTCTTCATAGGTAAAATCTTTACATTTATCTGTGGGAAGCGTACTGGTTCAACTGATCTGCTGGGAAAAATATTTGATGACCCCTTGAAATTTTCAAAGGAAACTATGATATTTGATTTAAGGTGGTGGGTATTTAAGATTCGGTCCGGCTGAACTTACTACTGTTTATACTTGTTAAACTTGTATTTGTGGTCTCAACAGTGTTATTTATTTGTGATTTTTTAGCACATACGTAAATTTTCGACGAACAATAACAAACTGTTGTTTGTTATTGTTCGTGAGGAAGTATATTTTTATGCCCTGTAAATATTGTCTGCCCATACTTACCCATTCTAAATTAAATAATATTTTTCTAAAAACAGTGAAAATAAAAATATCGAATTATTCTCATTTAGAATGAAAAACAAAAAAAAAAGATACAAGTGCTATCGCTATTTGCTGGAAAAGTAAAATACCACATACAATTGACGAAGAGTTAAGAAAATAATTTAAAATAAAAATAATTATATTGAAAGGAAGTGGGAAAACCACAAGGGATTTGTCAACATTTTATAGGTATAGAAAATTTTATCAAAATTATTTTTCTATAAAGTATTTTGTCAAAATTTTATTTCTATAGAAATTTTTTTCGAAATTTTTATTATGTAGAAAATTTTGTCAAAATCTTCATTGTGTAGAAAATTTGATCTAAATTGTATATATAGAAAATGTTGTTAGAATTTTATATCTATAGAAATATATTTCAAAATTTTTATTCCTCCGTTTTTGTTTTTATTGTTGGTTTGTACTTTAATCATATTTTTAGTTTTGATCTCATTAAAACCATTGCGTTGACTTTTTTAAAATTTTACATCTAGATTTTTTTTTGTTGAAAATTTTGTATCTATTAAAAATTTTGAAAAAAGTGTATTTCTATAGAAAGTTTTGTCGAAATTTTGTATCTATAGAAACTTTTGACAAAATTGTATTTCTTTAGAAGATTTGTCAAAATTTTATATCTATGGAAAATGTTGTCAAAATGTTGTTCGTATAGAAAAATTTCTCAATTTTTTTATATCTATAGAAAATTTTCTGTCAACATTTTTTATACCCACCACCATAGAATGGTGACGGGGGTATAATAAGTTTGTCATTCCGTTTGTAACGCATCGAAATATCGATTTCCGACTATATAAAGTATATATATTCTTGATCAGGGAGAAATTCTAAGACGATATAACGATGTCCGTCTGTCCGTCTGTCTGTCTGTCTGTCTGTCTGTCTGTTGTAATCACGCTACAGTCTTCAATAATGAAGCAATCGTGCTGAAATTTTGCACAAGCTCGTCTTTTGTCTGCAGGCAGGTCAAGTTCGAAGATGGGCTATATCGGTCCAGGTTTTGATATAGTCCCCATATAAACCGACCTCCCGATTTGGGGTCTTGGGCTTATAGAAATCGTAGTTTTTATCCAATTTGCCTGAAATTTGAAATCTGGAGGTATTTTATGACCATAAAGAGATGTGCCAAAAATGGTGAGTATCGGTCCACGTTTTGGTATAGCCCCCATATAGACCGATCTCCCGATCTTACTTCTTGGGCTTATAGAAACCGCAGTTTTTATTCAATTTACCTGAAATTTGAAATCTAGAGGTATTGTAGGACCACAAATACGTGTGCCAAAAATTGTGGGTATCGGTCCATATTTTGGTATAGCCCCCATATAGACCGATCTCCCGATTTTACTTCTTGGGCTTATAGAAACCGCAGTTTTTATTCAATTTATCTGAAATTGGAAGTCTAGAGGTATTGTAGGACCACAAATATGTGTGCCAAAAATTGTGAGTATAGGTCCATATTTTGGTATAGCCCCAATATAGACCGATCTCCCGATTTTACTTCTTGAGCTTATAGAAACCGCAGTTTTTATTCAATTTACCTGAAATTGGAAATCTAGAGGTATTGTAGGACCACAAATACGTGTGCCAAAAATTGTGAGTATCGGTCCATATTTTGGTATAGCCCCCATATAGACCGATCTCCCGATTTTACTTCTTGGGCTTATAGAAACCGCAGTTTTTATTCAATTTATCTGAAATTGGAAATCTAGAGGTATTGTAGGACCACAAATACGTGTGCCAAAAATTGTGAGTATCGGTCCATATTTTGGGATAGCCCCCATATAGACCGATCTCCCGATTTGGGGTCTTGGGCTTATAGAAACCGTATTTTTTATCCAATTTGTCTGAAATTGGATATCTAGAGGTATTTTCGGGTCACAAAGAGGTGTGCCGAAAATAGTGGGTATCGGTCCATATTTTAGTATAGCCCCCATAAGAACGATCTCCCGATTTAACTCCTTGGGTTTCTAGAAACCGTAGTTTTTATCTGATATGCCTGAAATTGTAAATATTCTGGTATTTTAGGCTCACAAACACGTGTATCGGATTAAGTTTTTATCGGTCCATTTGGTAATGCCTCCATATAGACCGACTTCACTTCTTGAGGGTGTAGAAGGCGCACTGATCATGAAAATTGCTTGAAACTCAATGTAAAATTTCCAGATTTTACTTCTACAGATTTAAGATTTCAAATCAAGACGTTATTTTATAATTTTCTTGCACACTTACAAGAGATGTTAATGATTCCTCTAAACCTCAAACAAAAATGGTTCTTATAAATCCAGAATCTGATATAGTCCTCATAGGTGAAATCTTTAAATTTATCTTCGGGTTGTGTCCTCAAGTCCTCAAGCCCTCCTGAAATTTCAAAGGAAACCCTAATATTTGGTTCATGGTGGTGGGTATTTAAGATTCGGCCCGGCCGAACTTACTGCTGTATATACTTGTTTATAGAACATTTTGGTCAAAATTTTATTTCTATAGAAAATGATGGCAAAATTTTACATTTTAACAAATTCTTTTCAGAATTTTATATATTCATAGAAATTTTTGTGTAAATTGTATTTTTATAGCAAATTTTGTCTACATTTTATTTCTGTAGAAATTTTTTTCAAAAATGTATTTTTATAAAAAATTTTGTCAAAATTTTATAAGTATAGAAAATTATGTCAACATTTTATATGTATAGAAAATTTTGTCAGAATTTCATTTCTATAGAAAATTTTGGTCAAAATTTTACTTCTATAGGTTAGGTTAGGTAGAAAAGGTTGGCTGATAAATCCCCGGTCTAACAAAGAAAAACACATTTTTTTGTCAAAATTCGTTTTTATACCCACCACCATAGAATGGTGACGGGGGTATAATAAGTTTGTCATTCCGTTTGTAACACATCGAAATATCGATTTCCGACTATATAAAGTATATATATTCTTGATCAGGGAGAAATTCTAAGACGATATAAAGATGTCCGTCTGTCCGTCTGTCTGTCTGTCTGTCTGTCTGTCTGTTGTAATCACGCTACAGTCTTCAATAATGAAGCAATCGTGCTGAAATTTTGCACAAACTCGTCTTTTGTCTGCAGGCAGGTTAAGTTCGAAGATGGGCTATATCGGTCGAGGTTTTGATATAGTCTCCATATAAACCGACCTCCCGATTTGGGGTTTTGGGCTTATAGAAATCGAAGTTTTTATCCAATTTGCCTGAAATTTGAAATCTAGGGGTATTTGATGACCATAAAGAGGTGTGCCAAAAATGGTGAGTATCGGTCCATGTTTTGGTATAGCCCCCATATAGACCGATCTCCCGATTTTACTTCTTGGGCTTATAGAAACCGCAGTTTTTATTCAATTTACCTGAAATTGGAAATCTAGAGGTATTGTAGGACCACAAATACGTGTGCCAAAAACTGTGAGTATCGGTCCATGGTTTGGTATGGTCCCCATATAGACCAATCTCCCGATTTTACTTAATGGGCTTTTAGAAACCGCAGTTTTTATTCAATTTACCTGAAATTGGAAATCTAGAGGTATTGTAGGACCACAAATACGTGTGCCAAAAATTGTGAGTATCGGTCCATGTTTTGGTATGGCCCCCATATAAAACGACCTCCCGATTTGAGGCCTTGGCCTTATAGAAACCGTCGTTTGTATCCAATTTGTCTGAACTTGAAAATCTAGAGGTATTTTAGGACCATAAAGAGGTGTGCCGAAAATGGTGAGTATCGGTCCATATTTTGGTATAGCCCCCATATAGACCGATTTCCCGATTTTACTTCTTGGGCTTCTAGAATCCGAAGTTTTTATCCTATTTGCCTGAAATTGGAAATCTAGAGGTATTTTCGGGTCATAAAGAGGTGTGCCGAAAACGGTGGGTACGGTCCATATTTTAGTATAGCCCCCATAAGAACGATCTCCCGATTTAACTCCTTGGGTTTCTAGAAACCATAGTTTTTATCTGATTTGCCTGAAATTGTAAATATTCTGGTATTTTAAGCTCACAAAAACGTGTATCGGATTAAGTTTTTATCGGTCCATTTGGCAATGTCTCCATATAGACCCACTTCACTTCTTGAGGGAGTAGAAGGCGCACTGATCATGAAAATTGCTTCAAACTCAATGTAAAAGTTCCAGATTTTACTTCTACAGATTTAAGATTTCAAATCAAGACGTTATTTTATAATTTTCTTGTACACTTACAAGAGATGTTAATGATTCCTCTAAAACTCAAACAAAAATGGTTCTTATAAATCCAGAATTTGATATGCTCCTCATAGGTGAAATCTTTAAATTTATCTACGGGAAGTGTCCTCAAGTCCTCAAGCCCTCCTGAAATTTCAAAGGAAACCCTAATATTTGGTTCATGGTGGTGGGTATTTAAGATTCGGCCCGGCCGAACTTAATGCTGTATATACTTGTTATTATTCAACATAGTTCCCTTCAAGAGCGATACAACGATTATAACGACCTTCCAATTTTTTGATACCATTTTGGTAGTACTTCTTCGGTTTTGCCTCAAAATAGGCCTCAGTTTCGGCGATCACCTCTTCATTGCAGCCAAATTTTTTCCCTGCGAGCATCCTTCTGAGGTCTGAGAACAAGAAAAAGTCGCTGGGGGCCAGATCTGGAGAATACGATGGGTGGGGAAGCAACTCGAAGCCCAATTCAAGAATTTTTACCATCGTTCTCAATGACTTGTGGGTTGGTGGAACAACACTGTTTCATCCATTGTCACATATCGACGGAAAAACTCGGGTGTATTACGAGTTAACAGCTGCAAACACCGCTCAGAATCATCAACTCGTTGTTGTTTTTGGTCAAATGTGAGCTCGCGCGGCACCCATTTTGCCCAGAGCTTCCGCATATCGAAATATTGATGAATGATATGACCAACACATTCCTTTGATATCTTTAAGGCCTCTGCTATCTCGATCAACTTCATTTTACGGTCATTCAAAATCATTTTGTTGTTTTTTTTATACCCACCACCATAGAATGGTGACGGGGGTATAATAAGTTTGTCATTCCGTTTGTAACGCATCGAAATATCGATTTCCGACTATATAAAGTATATATATTCTTGATCAGGGAGAAATTCTAAGACGATATAACGATGTCCGTCTGTCCGTCTGTCTGTCTGTCTGTCTGTCTGTCTGTCTGTTGTAATCACGCTACAGTCTTCAATAATGAAGCAATCGTGCTGAAATTTTGCACAAGCTCGTCTTTTGTCTGCAGGCAGGTCAAGTTCGAAGATGGGCTATATCGGTCCAGGTTTTGATATAGTCCCCATATAAACCGACCTCCCGATTTGGGGTCTTGGGCTTATAGAAATCGTAGTTTTTATCCAATTTGCCTGAAATTTGAAATCTGGAGGTATTTTATGACCATAAAGAGATGTGCCAAAAATGGTGAGTATCGGTCCACGTTTTGGTATAGCCCCCATATAGACCGATCTCCCGATCTTACTTCTTGGGCTTATAGAAACCGCAGTTTTTATTCAATTTACCTGAAATTTGAAATCTAGAGGTATTGTAGGACCACAAATACGTGTGCCAAAAATTGTGGGTATCGGTCCATATTTTGGTATAGCCCCCATATAGACCGATCTCCCGATTTTACTTCTTGGGCTTATAGAAACCGCAGTTTTTATTCAATTTATCTGAAATTGGAAGTCTAGAGGTATTGTAGGACCACAAATATGTGTGCCAAAAATTGTGAGTATAGGTCCATATTTTGGTATAGCCCCAATATAGACCGATCTCCCGATTTTACTTCTTGAGCTTATAGAAACCGCAGTTTTTATTCAATTTACCTGAAATTGGAAATCTAGAGGTATTGTAGGACCACAAATACGTGTGCCAAAAATTGTGAGTATCGGTCCATATTTTGGTATAGCCCCCATATAGACCGATCTCCCGATTTTACTTCTTGGGCTTATAGAAACCGCAGTTTTTATTCAATTTATCTGAAATTGGAAATCTAGAGGTATTGTAGGACCACAAATACGTGTGCCAAAAATTGTGAGTATCGGTCCATATTTTGGGATAGCCCCCATATAGACCGATCTCCCGATTTGGGGTCTTGGGCTTATAGAAACCGTATTTTTTATCCAATTTGTCTGAAATTGGAAATCTAGAGGTATTTTAGGACCATAAAGAGGTGTGCCGAAAATGGTGAGTATCGATCCATATTTTGGTATAGCCCCCATATAGACCGATTTCCCAATTTTACTTCTTGGGCTTCTAGAATCCGAAGTTTTTATCCTATTTGCCTGAAATCTAGAGGTATTTTCGGGTCACAAAGAGGTGTGCCGAAAATAGTGGGTATCGGTCCATATTTTAGTATAGCCCCCATAAGAACGATCTCCCGATTTAACTCCTTGGGTTTCTAGAAACCGTAGTTTTTATCTGATATGCCTGAAATTGTAAATATTCTGGTATTTTAGGCTCACAAACACGTGTATCGGATTAAGTTTTTATCGGTCCATTTGGTAATGCCTCCATATAGACCGACTTCACTTCTTGAGGGTGTAGAAGGCGCACTGATCATGAAAATTGCTTGAAACTCAATGTAAAATTTCCAGATTTTACTTCTACAGATTTAAGATTTCAAATCAAGACGTTATTTTATAATTTTCTTGCACACTTACAAGAGATGTTAATGATTCCTCTAAACCTCAAACAAAAATGGTTCTTATAAATCCAGAATCTGATATAGTCCTCATAGGTGAAATCTTTAAATTTATCTTCGGGTTGTGTCCTCAAGTCCTCAAGCCCTCCTGAAATTTCAAAGGAAACCCTAATATTTGGTTCATGGTGGTGGGTATTTAAGATTCGGCCCGGCCGAACTTACTGCTGTATATACTTGTTTTTGATGTTTTCGTCGGTAACCACCTCTTTCGGGCGTGCACTGCGTTCACCGTCCTCCGTGCTCATTTCACCACGCTTGAATTTTGCATACCAATCAATTATTGTTGATTTCCCTGGGGCAGAGTCCGGAAACTCATTATCGAGCCAAGTTTTTAATTCCACCGTATTTTTTCCCTTTCGGGAAAAAACACGAAATTCCTTTTTTTCAATTTTTTTTCACAATAACAAAAGTTGCTTCACAAAAGACACTCCATCTCACAAACTAATTGACTTACAGACGTTCTATATAAAAATAATACGCATTTAATACTAGCGACGCCATCTATGTGTCTGACCGGGGATTTATCAGCCAATACGTTAGTGGCAGCCCGATAGTTCAGGCTCACTTAGACTATTCAGTCCATTGTGGTATCACAGTGATGAACTTCTTTCTTATCACTGAGTGCTTCCTGATTCTATGTTAAGCTCAATGACATGGGACCTCCTCTTTAAAACCGATTCCGAACGGCATTCCACATTGCAGTGAAACCACCCAGCAAAAAAAGAGCTTCCAAAAAAGTAGTTTGGATCCCCAATCTGTGATCCGGAAGTAGTGCAAACTTGGATCATCTCCAATGAATTTTACATGGGCTTGTCATATGACGGAAGTACTCCCTTTTGGGATCCTTTGAATGAAGAAATTTAAAAAGCGAAAAACAATTTTTTTTTCAACCAATTTCACTTTTTTTTCATCAATATGTTTTATTACACAATTATTTTCCTATTATCTAATTTTTACAATTTGAAAAACTTTTTCGCTCCAACCAGGGGTTGAACCTGGTTTTGCTGGCACCATAACAGAACGCCTTAGCACACTCAGCCACAAACGCCATTGAACATAAAGTGTCGAAAGGTCAATTCAAATGTTTGTGATATGATTGTAATACGACACCAAGGAATAACATTCTAATTGCTTCTCGAGATGTTCTTTATTAGTATGAACGAACAAATAAGAAACGCAGGTTCAAATCTCACCAGCGGCAAATTTTTTTATCAAATATTTTTCTAAAAAAAATATTTTTTTATGTCATGCATCGTTTTTATTTTTTATTTTCGGCATATATTTTCATATAAATATATTTTTTCCATTAAGAATCAACAAAAAAATTAAAAATTCTCGTAATTTTCAAAACCTTCTCAAAAGAACTTCCATGCAAGCGAAAAAGTCAAACGGCACGGGTTCAAATCCCAGCGGCGATGATATTTATTTTTTTTATTATTTTTTTACTTTTTTTTCTTAATTTCTATTTTTTTTTTTAGTTTTTTATTAGTTTTCTATTTTTTGTAAAATTTAATTATACAAAATTTGCACTTAAAATAGCCTGATTGTGTTCTTTCTAATACTTGTCCACAAGGACTGCATCGGAAGTAGAAAAAAATCATTGGGGGATCCCAAGATGCGCTTTAGAAGAAATGTTTGTGGACTTGTCCAAAAGGACTGCATCGGAAGTGGAAAAAAATTATTGGGGGATCCCACGATGCGCTTTAGAAGAAATGTTTGTGGACTTGTCCAAAAGGACTGCATCGGAAGTTCAAAAAACTTGATGGGGGATTCTGGGATGGGCTTTAAAAGAAATGTTTGTGGAACAACTTCCAATTTTTTTGCTGGGCAGTTAGAGAAGTTTTGAAATACCCAGAAATGTCACCAGCATTACTGAGGTGGGGTAATCCTACCGCTGGAAAACTTTATGGTCTTAGGTCGAAACTGGGTTTGAGCCTACGATCCTGCGAATGCAACGCGGGCTCGCTAACCATTGCACCACGTTGCCTCCCTTAGCTTTTATAGAAAATGATGTCAAAATTTTATATCTATAGATATTTTTTTTTCAAAATTTTTTATGTATAGAATTTTGTAAATTTTTTTATTGAAATTTTTGTTTTATTTCTATAGAAAATGTTGGTCAATGTTTTATATCTATAGAAATAAAATGTTGTCAAAATTTTGTATCTATAGAAAATGTCAAAATTTTGTATCTATAGAAAAATTTGGTCAACGTTTTATTTCCATACACAATTTTGGTCAACATTTTTTTTTTCTATAGAAAATTTTGTCAAAATTGTATTTGTATAGAACATTTTGTTAAATTTTATTTGTATAGAAAGTTTAATTAAAATTTATTTCTGTATAACGTTGCCTCCCTTAGCTTTTATAGAAAATGATGTCAAAATTTTATATCTATAGCCATTTTTTCCAAAATTTTATATCTATAGAATTTTGTAAATTTTTTTTATTGAAATTTTTGTTTTATTTCTATAGAAAATTTTGGTCAATGTTTTATATATATAAAAATAAAATTTTGTCACAATTTTCAATAGAAATAAAATTTTTTTGAAAATCTTATGTCTACAGACAATTTTGTCAAAATTTGGTATCTATTAAAAATTTTGACAAAATTGTATTTCTGTAGAGAAATTTGTCACAATGTTATATCTGTAGAAATTTTTCAAAAATGTATACCTATAGAAAATTTTGTCAATTTTTTATATCAATAGAAAATTTTGTCAACATTGTACTTCTATAGAACGTTTTGTCAACATTTTATTTATGGAGAACATTTTGGTTAAAATTTTATTACTATAGAAAATTTTGTCAAAATTTTATATCCATAGAAAATGTTGGTCAACATTTTATTTCTATAGAAAGTTGTGTCAAAATTTTATTTCTATAGAAAATTTTGGCCAAATTACATAAAATTCATAAAATTCATCATATTTGCATTCAAAATTTTTTTTTCATAATTTACATACCACCCCCATTGAAACAACTGCGTTTTTACTACTTCAATATGGATATTTATTTGTGACCACAGACATACACATAGATAGGTAAATATCCTGGACCAAATTTACAAATATTCATGCATGCCTGCCTGCATGCATATGCATGCGTATACGCTCCAATGTACTTCAATGTTCAGAGAAAAAGAGAATGAAACAAATAAATGCATAGAGAAGTGGCAGGCACTTGATACTTCATTGAAAGCATTTACAATTGCATTCGGAACTATTTAAAGTTAAAATATTGACATTCATTCAATGGCAACTCCGGGCTCATATGTATGCACAAAGCAACAGCAGCAACAACAAAATTTGCAATAACAAAAACAAATGAACCAAATACTCGTTAAATGACATTCATAAATTCATTCAATGGGATTAAATAATAGCAACTATAGCCAATACTGATGTGGGGGATGGGGGACGAGGACGAAATGGTGTCAATGAAAATATTACGATCATTAAAGTTGGTTGTTTTACTTTCATTCTCAGTCGCTTTTATTATCCAATCTAATTGTTAACTATCACATTTATTGATAAATGAACAGAAAAAGACTAGACATGGAAATTACAAAAAATAAAAGTAGAATAAAACAAGTAAGGAAAGTCTAAAGTCGGGCGGGGCCGACTATATTATACCCTGCACCACTTTGTAGATCTAAATTTTCGATACGATATCACATCCGTCAAATGTGTTGGGTGCTGAATATATAGACTCAATCTATAGACTCAAAATTTAAGTCGGCTAATGCACTAGGGTGAAACGCAGTGTTAGTAAAAAACAAGTAAGGAAAGTCTAAAGTCGGGCGGGGCCGACTATATTATACCCTGCACCACTTTGTAGATCTAAATTTTCGATACCATATCACATCCGTCAAATGTGTTGGGGCTATATATAAAGGTTTGTCCCACATACATACATTTAAATATCACTCGATCTGGACAGAATTTGATAGACTTCTACAAAATCTATAGACTCAAAATTCAAGTCGGCTAATGCACTAGGGTAGAACACAATGTTAGTAAAAAATAAATATGGGAAACATTTAAATCTGGAGCAATTTTAAGAAAACTTCGCAAAAGTTTATTTATGATTTATCGCTCGATATATATGCATTAGAAGTTTAGGAAAATTAGAGTAATTTTTACAACTTTTCGACTAAGCAGTGGCGATTTTACAAGGAAAATGTTGGTATTTTCACCATTTTTGTCGAAATCAGAAAAACATATATATGGGAGCTATATCTAAATCTGAACCGATTTCAACCAAATTTGGCACGCATAGCTATAATGCTAATTCTACTCCCTGTGCAAAATTTCAACTAAATCGAAGCAAAAAATTGGCCTCTGTGGTCATTTGAGTGTAAATCGGGCGAAAGCTATATATGGGAGCTATATCTAAATCTGAACCGATTTCAACAAAATTTGACACGCATAGCTACAATGCTAATTCTACTCCCTGTGCACAATTTCAACTAAATCGGAGCAAAAAATTGGCCTCTGTGGGCAAATGAGTGTAAATCGGGCGAAAACTATATATTGGAGCTATATCTAAATCTGAACCGATTCGGCTGATATTTTTCAGCTTTTTCGAGACTCATAAAATATTCGGATGTACGGAATTTGAGGAAGATCGGTTGATATACACGCCAATTATGACCAGATCGGTGAAAAATATATATGGCAGCTATATCTAAATCTGAACCGATTTTTTCCAAAATCAATAGGGATCGTCTTTGAGCCGAAACAGGACCCTATACCAAATTTTAGGACAATCGGACTAAAACTGCGAGCTGTACTTTGCACACAAAAATACATCAACAGACAGACAGACGGACAGACAGACAGACAGACAGACAGACAGACGGACATCGCTAAATCGACTCAGAATTTAATTCTAAGACGATCGGTATACTAAACGATCTCAGACTTTTCCTTCTTGGCGTTACATACAAATGCACAAACTTATTATACCCTGTACCACAGTAGTGGTGAAGGGTATAAAAAAATGATTGAAATTTTTACTGAAATGACTATGTAAAATTGTATACACCTCACACGTCTGTTTTTATGTATTCTATAAAACATAAACCAAATTTGCAACAGGTCTTTGTGGACCTCTAACTTTCGAATACCAAACAAAACTGTTACAAATAAATATTTTTTACAATTTTATATTATTTTTAATGCGTTGAAATGCTGTCTGGAACGCTTGATATTTTCAAAAATTCGCAGTTTTTCTAGAATGGATTTAGCAATTTATACGTCAAAAAAAATAATTTTCGCATTAAAAATATGAAAAAATCTAATTATAAAACAAGTATATACGGCCGTAAGTTCGACCAGGCCGAATCTTATGTACTCTCCACCATGGATTGCGTAGATATACACAATCGAATTACTTGGGTTGTGGTATCTTAAAACTTCTTAACATCGTTTTCTAAATTGCGAGTTAGTCCATATGTGGTATATATCAGACAAAAAAGTTATATATATTTATGTAAGTCTACAAATAATTACGAATTGATATCGATTTTTGCACGGTACGTAGAGAGCCAGAATTGAAATATGGGAGTTGCTGACATGTAGGCTATATACAATTATGCACTTGATATGGACCAATTTTTGTGTGATTGGGGATCGATTTATTTGAGGGCTATATATAACTATAGAGCGATATGGACCTAGTTAGGCATGGTTGTTAACGGCCATATACTAGCAAAATGTACCAAATTTCAACTGACTCGGATGAAATTTGCTCCTCCAAGAGGCTCCAAAACCAAATCTCGGGATCGGTTTATATGGGGGCTATATATGATTATGGACTAATATGGACCACTTTTGGCATGGTTGTTAAATATTATATACTGCCACCACGTACCAAATTTCAACCAGATCGGATGAATTTTGCTTCTCCAAAAGGCACCGGAGGTCAAATCTGGGGATCGGTTTATATGGTGGCTATATATAATTATGGACTGATATGAACCAATTCCTGCATGGTTCTTGGATACCATATACTAACATCACATATCAAATTTCAACCGAATCGGATGAATTTTGCTCTTCCAAGATGCTCCGGAAGTCAAATCTGGGCATCGATTTATATGGGGCCTATATGGGGGGTTATGGGTGGTTAAATTTCAAGGGCCGTGGTTGATTTTGAATAAAACACAAACTATTTAGGAAATTATTGTAATTTTATTTTATTATGATATATTGGTATTACTCAATTATGTATGGAACAAAGTATCGGCCAAATAGGCGCCGCGATCTCGGTGGAGCACCTTCATCCGATGGTCCAAATTTTTGATGACGCTGAGGCATAATGGAGGTTCTATGCCGTTAATGTGCTAATTATCTCATCCTTTAGCTCTTGAATTGTTGCTGGCTTATCGACGTACACCTTTTCTTTCAAATAACCCCAAAGAAAAAAGTTCAACGGTGTCAAATCACATGATCTTGGCGGCCAATTGACATCGCCATTACGTGAGATAACACGGCCATTGAATTTGTTGCGCAAAAGAGCCATTGTTTCGTTAGCTGTGTGGCAAGTGGCACCGTCCTGCTGAAACCACATATCGTCCACATCCATATCTTCCAATTCGGCCATAAAAAGTTCGTTATCATCTCACGATTGCGAACACCATTCACTGCCTGACCGGCCTCATTTTGGAAAAAATACGTCCTGATGATGCCGCCAGCCCATAAACCGCACCAAACAGTCACTCTTTGTGGTTGCATTGGTTTTTCGACAATCACTCTTGGATTCTCATTCGCCCAAATGCGGCAATTCTGTTTATTGACGAATCCACTGAGGTGAAAATGTGCCTCATCACTGAAGATGATTTTCTTCGAAAATTGATCATCCACAGTTGCCATTTCTTGGAACCATTCTGCCCATTCACGACGTTTGGAATGGTAAGAGGCTTTAGTTCTTGAGCCGCACCTTGTAAGCGTGTAAATGGAAGTCTTTATGCATAATGTTCATCAACGACGAGCATGATACGTGCAATTTGTCCACGATTTTTGCGATTGTAGGCACATTTGGACGATCAAATTGACCAAAAAAATCAAGAAGTGCACGATATTCATTTTGATTTGAACGCCCATTTTTATAATAAGTCTGGATAACTTTAACACGTTGTTGGATTGTGTATCTCCCCATGTTTCAAATTGAGTATGTCTGAAATAGAGAAATGTCAAATAAAATTCGGAAAAAACTTGGCGTTTAGGTGTGGTTATGGACCGATTAAGACCAATTTTTGCATTGGTGTTTGAGGCCATATATTAACACCACGTACCAAATTTCAACTGAATCAGACGAATTTTGGTCTTCCAAGAGGCTCCGGAGGTCAAATCTGGTGATCGGTTTATATGGGGGCTATTATGGACCGATGTGGACCAAATTTTGCATGGGTGTTTGAGGCCATATACTAACACCATGTACCAAATTTCAGCAGGATCGGATAAAATTTGCTTCTCTTACTCTGCAAGCCAAATCGGGGGATCGGCTTATATGGGGGCTATACGTAAAAATGGACCGATATGACCCATTTGCAATACCATTCGACCTACATCAATAACAACTACTTGTGCCAAGTTTCAAGTCGATAGCTTGTTTCGTTCGGAAGTTAGCGTAATTTCAACAGACGGACGGACGGACAGACGGATATGCTCAGATCGACTCAGAATATCACCACGACCCAGAATACATATACTTTATGGGGTCTGAGAGCAATATTTCGATGTGTTACAAACGGAATGACAAAGTCAATATACCCCCATCATGTGGTGGAGGGTATAAAAAACAATACCCATTAATACTACGAAAAAACGTGTTATAAACAAGTATATACGACCGTAAGTTCGGCCAGGCCGCAGCTTATGTAGCCTCCACCATGGGTTGCGTAGAAACATCTTCTAAACACTGCCATCCACAATCGAATTGAATCGGATCGAATGAATTATTCTCCTCCAAGAGGCTCCGGAGGTCAAATCTGGAGAATGGTTCATATGGGGGCTATATATAATTATGCAACGATATGGACCAATTCTGGCACGGTTGTTAGAGACAATATACTAACACCATGTTCCAAATTTCAACCGGATCGGATGAAATATGCTTCTCTTAGAGGCCCCGCAAGCCAAATCTGGGGATAGGTTTATATGGGGGCTATATATAATTGTGAACCGATGTGGACCAATTTCTGCATGGATGTTAGAGACCATATACTAACACCACGTTCCACATTTGAACCGGATTGAATGAATTTTGCTCCTCCAAGAGGCTCCGGATGTTAAATCTGGAGAACGGTTTATATGGGGGCTATATATTATCATGGACCGATATGGACCAATTTTTGCATGGTTTTTACAGACATTATATCAACACCATATATCAAGTTTCAGCCTGATCGGATGAAATTTGCTTCTCTTTGAGGCTCCGCAAGCCAAATCTGGGGATCGGTTTATATGGGGGCTATATATAATTATGGACCGATGCGGACCAATTTTTGCATGGTTTTTAGAGACCATATACCAACACCATGTACCAAATTTTAGCCGCATCAGATGAAATTTACTTCTTTTAGAGGATCCACAAGCCAAATTTGGGGGTCCGTTTATATGGGGGCTATAAGTAAAAGTGGACCGATATGGCCCATTTGCAATACAATCTGACGGAACTTCACCACGACCCAGAATATATATACTTTATGGGGTAGTAGAGCAATATTTCGATGTGTTACAAACGGAATGACAAAGTTAACCCCATCCTATGGTGGAGGTTATAAAAATTTAATTAAAACAACTTCCTTCGTAGTTAAAATAATTAACTTTTTTGTGACCACATTTTTGGAAGTGCTTTTAAAGTTGTGCCTTTAGAGCAACACCCAAATTGTTTGCTGGAAAAAGTGTGGAACTACTTTTAGTTGCTTTTTTATAAATTAATTGTCTAGTTATGTTGAAGTCTGATTTTTTATTCATTTTTGTTAATAAAACATTAATTGAACCTATAACTTCACTATATTATTTTTTTTTTTTTGGAGGGCTATAGCTCCCCCTAGGAAAATTGTCTAGCTACGCTAATGTGTGCACTTAGACCTCTATTGTAATTCCTCCAGGTAATTCTCTTTCTGAAGTACACGCAGAGAGGGAATATGATCCCAAACCTATTTCATGATCAAAATGTTATTTTCGGACGGTGAACATGGAATATTTTTTTTTTTTTTCTCAGCAAACATCTAAACATAATTGTGAAAGTAAAACTTTTGCGACAAACGTGTTACATGTTCACCGTCCAAAAGTAACATTTTGCTCTTGAAACATGTTTGAGGAAGACTCATACCACTTCCCGTGTCACTGTCAAGCATTATTTATATTCCTTCTCTGCGTATGGTCTTCTTTAAAGTTCTTTAAAGCTTGCAATCAGAGACCGTAATGAAGTATGTTCCTTAAGCTACACTTCTACAAATCGGTGAGAGTCTGAACTAGTTTGTTTCTTATAAAGCATAATGCTTGACACTGGTACAGGAAGAGGTAAGAGTCTTCCATAACGTCCGGGTTCAGACATAATCTCCAAGGCCTATTCTATTTTCCAAGAACGTCATCAACTCAGCAGCTTTTGTGATTACAAATTTCTATGCCTTGATGTTAAGCTATCTAACGTATACGACTCTAGAATTTCTAGTTCACTGCAATAAATGCCGTATTAAAATTTCTAGGTTTCCCAAATCAGTTTTCCCATGACATTTGTCAACACATCATATAATCTTTAGCTCTAGTATTCTTTAAGGATCTGCCATATTTTTCCAAACACACAATAACAATGTCCACACAACCAGGGAGAGAGAGAGTAGTAAATAACGGCGCTAAAAAGTGTTTCCTGTTTAACACTTATTTACGACACCATAAAACAACTCTTGGGCAAACATTTACAACCGAAATTCAGTGACCTCGAGCCTCGGAATAGGACTTCACCAAACAATAATTATGCCAGAACCAAAAGACAGAGAGGAAATGCCAGCTACGCTTGAACAGCCAAAGCGACAACACGACACACAACACTTTGTAAGCCATAAAAAAAATTATGGTCAAAATATTATTTTAAAGAAATATTCCAACTTGGCAGACGTTAAAATACAATGGAGGGGATGAAGAAATGTTTAACTGAAATCGTTGCGTGACTTATGGCAACAATTTGTAGAACATTTGGCGCTCATTAATGTCGAAGAATTTCATTTTGATAATAAAAGAAGAAGAAAAAAAACCAACTACTCTGACAGCAACAAAACCAAATGTTGCTGTTTGGTTTATTTTTCATGAGGTCCTTTTTTGGTTAGAGGTTTTGTAAAATTTCTCAGGGGTGTAGCTAACCTAAGCTATGAGACGGGTCATTGTCGGAGGTGTGGAGAATCAATTTAGACAGCGTTTCTGTTTTGCTTCCTGGAGCAGTAGCCGAAGGAAGGAGAGTATAAGATTTGGCCACCAAGATAAGAGATAAATAGGTTTGCCCGTTTTATTCCATTCCATTTTCATTTCATCCAACACCGACAGCAATGAAAATGCTTTAAATTTTTTTCCCCAACCAACATTACCTTATGAACTAAATACTTTAGCTCGTATTTGGGAATGGCAGTGTCGATGGTTTGCGTCTCATTTGCAACGCTCTAACTGGCTGGCTGACTAACTATTTGGACTTGCCATCCAAGAAGACCATTAAGTTCATGCTAAACCTTTCGTTTGCTTTTGACTGCTGCTAAATCAAATTTGTATTCATGCTAAACTCTGTCATTATCCAATCCAGAACGGAAATGAGATAACTGAAGAGCAACGAGAAAATAACCTAACTTCACTATGGCGGTCATTATATGCAAACGTGCAAATGTTAGAGCTTTAATCAAAATTTGGCAAAGCTGAAAGAACTTTAACGTTTAAATTATTGATTTTTTCTCGTTTATTACATTTTGAATTATTAGTAGAAATTTCAAAGTGCTTGTGTCAGTGGAGAATTATATATGTACACCCAAAACTAATATTTAGAAAAAATAAATGCATATCACTGTCCACATTATAGTTGAGTCTAATGATGATCTTGTTGAAAGTGGGATTTAAATTCAAGGAGTTTTAATCTTCACTTAAGAGTTTTCGTACTAAACCGAGACAATGATTTCTAATTTTAGGAAAATATGATTAAAAACTGCACTGAAAAATATATTTACTTGGTATTTAAGATTACACAACGTAAATTTTAGGACACGCACTTTACACAATGTTAAGGACAAATTTCTTTAAAATAAAGAAATTTTAATTTAAAGAGAGTTTCCAATTTTTGCTTAATCTTTTTATTAAATTTAGGACATACATTTTAGAAATTTGCATCACTCCGTTAAAGACTCTTAATCTTTTAACTGAAGCGATTTTCTAAGGTAGATTAAAGATAAGAAAGTTTCAAATATAGGCTAAGACTTATTTTAAGGATTGTGTATCTTAGGTTTAAAGTTTTTTTGGATTTACTTTGAAGTACCCGCTCAAAACTTGGATTTTTATACCAGCATTTGTTTGTGAATGAATACCTTTGTTAATATATCGCAAAATGAGAATGAAAATTCTATAAAGGAGATCTGTACCATAATTTTAACTATATTGATCTTTCGTTAAAACTAGATAGCTCCCTAAAAATTTCTTTATTTTAATGAAGACGAATCTTTGGTTCAAAATCAATACCAAAATCCTTAACGGCGATCCAAATCGTTGTATCCAAGTAAACTAATTTTTGAGTGTGGGGTGTGTAGAACTTCATTTGGTAAAATCAGGAAATCGATTTATATGTGATGCTATATGAAATATATAAAATTCTCCTTCTTCCAATCTTTGAAATTAGCATCCCTCTGCCAAAGTCACATGTTTGAGGCAAATTTTTCTTGAAGTAAATAAATTTTTGAATTAAAGAATTAAGCTTTAAATTAACTGTGATATGGAATCTTAAATTAAAGATAACAAGTATATACGGCCGTAAGTTCGGCCAGGCCGAATCTTATGTATCCTCCACCATAAATTGCGTAGAAAGTTCTACTAAAGACTGTCAACCACAATCGAATTACTTGGGTGGAGGTAACACCTGCCGATGGCAATGTATCTTAAAAAATCCTTAACACTGTCTTCTAAATTGTAAGTTAGTCCATATGGGGGATATATTAAACAAAAAAAAAGGCCGATTAAAGACGTATATAATTCAGTTCGACAAAATTTTCTATAGAAATTAAATTTTGACAAAATTTTCTATAGAAATAAAATTTTGACAAAATTTTCTATAGAAATAAAATTTTGAAAAAATTTTCTATAATAATAATAAAGTTTTGACAAAAAATTCTATAGAAATAAAATTTTGAAAAAATTTTCTATAGATATAAAATATTGACAAAATTTTTTATAGAAATAAAATTTTGTCAAAATTTTCTATAGAAATTAAATTTTGAAAAATTTTCTAGAGAAGGAAATTTTTAAAAAATTTTCTATACATATAAAATATTGGTAGATTATTTTTGGCTCGAGTGGCAACTATGATTATGAACCGATATGGAGCAATTTTTGTATGATTGCGGATCGGCTATATATAACTATAGCCCGATATGGACCAATTTTGGCATGGTTGTTAGCGACCATATACTACCGCAATGTACAAATTTCATCCGTATCGGGGATCGTATTATATGGGCTCTATATATAATTATGAACCAATATGGACCAATTTTTGCACGATTGTTAGAGACCATATACATACACCACTTACCAAATTTCATCCGGATCGGATGAATTTTGCTCCACTAAGAGCCTCCGGAGTTCAAATCTGGGGATCGGCAACCATGAATATGAACCGATATGGACCAATTTTTGTATGATTGCGGATCGGCTATATATAACTACTAACACCACATACCAAATTTCAACCGTATCGGATGAATTTTGCTCCTCCAAGAGGTTCCGGAGGTCAAATCTGGGGATCGGTTTATATGGGATCTATATATAATTATGGACCGATATGGACCAATTTTTGCATGGTCGTTAGACACCATATACTTACACCACTTACCAAATTTCAACCGGATCGGATGAATTTTGCTCCACTAAGAGCGTCCGGAGTTCAAATGTAGGCCACCAACATTTGACTTTCGCAGCCTCTTGCTAGAACAAATTTAATTCGACCCGGTTATAGCCTCCTCCGAGAAAATATAAAGTAGTGCATTTTTGTCTAGACTAGACTAGAGTTGGACTGTCTAGAGTTGGACTCCTTTCGTCCAACTCTCAAAACATCAGGCAAGGTGAAGGTCCCTCTGCCCAAACGACTTCTAAACAAGTACATACAGCAGTAAGTTCGGCCGGACCGAATCTTAAATACCGACCACCATGAATCAAATATTATAGTTTCCTTTCAAATTTCCTTTCAAATTTGATGACATATATTCTCCCAAGCAAAGCAGTTCATTCAGTACACTTCCCGAAGATAAATGTAAAGATTTTTCCTATGAAGACTATATCAGATTCTGGATTTATAAGAACCATTTTTGTTTGAGTTTTAAAGGAACCACTAACATCTCTCGTAGGTGTGCAAGAAAATGATAAAATAACGCCTTGATTTGAAATCTAAAATTTGTAGATTTTCATCGCCTTTATTTAAATGATTACGAGTAGTAAAATCTAGAAAATACATTCAGTTACAAGCAAATTTCATGATCAGTGCTCCTTCTATACCCTAAAGAAGTGAAATCGGCCTTACTAAATGGACCGAAAAGAACTAAATCCGATACACGATTTTGTGAATACTGGTATCACAAATCGTGTATCGGATTTTATTTCAGGCAAATCGGATAAAAACTACGGTTTCTAGAAACCCAAGGATTTAAATCGGAAGATCGATCTTATGGGAGCTACATGGACCGATAATCACGTTTTCGGCACACCTCTTTCGAGTCCTAAAATACTTCTACATTTAAAATTTTAAGCAAATTGCATAAAAACTTCGGTTTCTAGAAACCCAAACAATAAAATCATTTTTTGCGCACCTATTTATAGTCCTAAAAACCTCTAGATTTTCAATTTCTGGCGCACTGAACAACAACTATGGTTTCTACAAGCCCAAAAGGTAAAATCGGGGGATCGATCGATATGGGGGCTATACTAAATACGTATTTGTGGTCCTACATTACCTCTAGATTTCCAATTTCACGCAAATTGGATAAAAACTACGGTTTCTTTAAGCCCAAGAAGTAAAATCTGGAGATCAGGCTATATGGGGGTCATATCAAAACATGGACCGATACTCACCATTTCAGGCAAATTGGATAAAAACTACGAATACCAGAAGCCCAAGAAATTAAATCGGTATGGGTCTATATGGGGGTACTCACCATGGACCGGTACTCACCATTATTCGCCCACCTCTTTATGGTTCTAAAATACCTCTAGATTTCCAATTTCAGGCAAATTGGATAAAAACTACGAATTCTAGAAGCCCACGAAATTAACTCGGGAGATCGGTCTATATGGGGGCTATACCAACACATGGGCGGATACTCACCATTTTTGACACACCTATTTATGGTTCTAAAATACCTCTAGATTTCCAATTTCATGCAAATTGGATAAAAACTACGGTTTCCATAAGCCCAAGAAATAAAATCGGGAGATCGGTCCATATGGGGGCTATACCAACACATGGGCGGATACTCACCATTTTTGACACACCTCTTTATGGTTCCAGAATACCTTTAGATTTCCAATTACAGGCAACTTCGATAAAAACTACGGATTCTATAAGTCCAAGAAGTAAAATCGGGAGATCGGTCCATATGGGGGCTATACCAAAACATGGGCCGGTAGTCATCATTTTCCGCACACCTCTTTGTGGTTCCAGAATACCTTTAGATTTCCAATTACAGGCAACTTCGATAAAAACTACGGATTCTATAAGTCCAAGAAGTAAAATTGGAAGATCGGTCTATATGGGGGCTATACCAACACAGGGACCGATACTCACCATTTTTGACACACCCCTTTTTATGGTTCTAAAATACCTCTAGATTTCCAATTTCATGCAAATTGGATAAAAACTACGGTTTCTATAAGCCCAAGAAGTAAAATCGGGAGATCGGTCTATGTGGGGGCTATACCAACACATGGGCGGATACTCACCATTTCTGACACACCTCTTTATGGTTCTAAAATGCCTCTAGATTTCCAATTTCAGGCAAACTGGATAAAAACTACGAATTCTAGAAGCCCAAGAAATTAAATCGGGAGATCGGTCTATATGGGGGCTATACCAACACAGGGACCGATACTCACCATTTCTGACACACCTCTTTATGGTTCTAAAATACCTCTAGATTTCTAATTTCAGACAAATTGGATAAAAACTACGGTTTCTATAAGCCCAAGAAGTAAAATCGGGAGATCGGTCTATATGGGGGCCATATCAAAACATGGACCGTTACTCACCATTTTTGGCACACCTCTTTGTGGTTCTAAAATACCTCTAGATTTCCAATTTCATGCAAATTGGATAAAAACTACGGTTTCTATAAGCCCAGGAAGTAAAATCGGAAGATCGGTCTATATGGGGGCTATACCAAAACTTGAACCGATGCTCACCACTTTTGGCACACCTCTTTGTGGTTCTAGAATACCTCTAGATTTCCAATTTCATGAAAATTGGATAAAAACTTCGAATTCTAGAAGCCCAAGAAATTAAATCGCGAGATCGGTCTATATAGTGGCTATACCAAAATATGGACCACTACTCACCACTTTTGACACACCTCTTTATGGTTCTAAATTACCTCTAGATTTCCAATTTCATGCAAATTTGATAAAAACGACGAATTCAAAAGCCCAAGAAATTAAATCGGGATATCGGTTTAACATATATGGTGGCTATACTAACACAGGGACCGATAATCACCATTCCTTATGGTTCTAAACTATCTCTAGATTTCCAATTTCAGGCATATTGGATAAAAACTACGGTTTCTATAAACCCTAGACCTCAAATCGTGAGGTCGGTTTATATGGGGACTATATTAAAACCTGTACCGATATAGCCCATCTTCGAACTTGACCTGCCTGCAGACAAAAGACGAGTTTGTGTCATATTTCAGCACGATTGCTTCATTATTGAAGTCTGTAGCTGTGTAGATTACAACAGACTGACAGACAGACGGACGGATATGGTTATATCGTCTTAGAATTTCTCCCTGATCAAGTATTTATATATTTTATATAGTTGGAAATCGATATTTCGATGTTTTACAAACTGAATGACAACCTTATTATACCCCTGTCACCATTCTATGGTGGTGGGTATAAAAATCTGCCCCACGTTCTCAGCAAATTTAAGTAAAGCGGTGAAGTTTAGCTTCTAAAATCGTTTCTGACCTTACCCGGAACATAAACAAGCATAAGTCAGATTTTATATATAAAGATATATAAACCATAGACTGCGTATGGACTAAAGTATAATTAGAAAACAATGAAAATAAATTTTAAGATGCCTTACCATCGGCATAAGATTCGGCAAACTTTCGGCCGTATACATTTGTGTCCATTTTACCTACTCTGTATTTCTTATCAATGCCAACTATTCGAAAACCTGTTGATTTAGGTCCAACTACTTAACAAAAAAAAAAAGAAACCATAAACAACATAAATCATTAAAACAAAAACTTCCTTGTACGTCCTTGCATTTCCCTCTACAATCATGCATGTCGTCCAGCCACCTCGAAACATTCAATCCTTTAGCTAACCAACCAACAAAAAAAGGTAGGCCATCATCAAAGAAATTACCCTCAATTATTCAATAAGGAATAATTATATAGCAGTCACTTAGTTGAGGGTTGTTCACAGCGACCAACCTACTTTTCCATCGCAATGTTCATTTGCCTTTTGTCGTTTCCTCATTCGTTCTTCCGTCGTTTTCATTTGACAGGACAGAGAGAGGGTAAGGAACAAGAAATGGGCTCATTCATTATTACAATAACAACTGTTAACAACATTATGAACAACAATGTCATAATACTCTTAATGATCCTGTTGACGGAAGACACCCCGTTCACCTCCCCGTTCCAAATTCTATATTAAAAATACGGCCACCATTAACATGGACTTGGTTTATTGCTCTGGACAGAAGCAGCAGTGTCTGTGGAAGGCACGTATTGCCGGTAATTGTTGCGTGACTTTGAATTTCCACAGTAATTCTTTATGATTTCTGGTAGCCCATTCAATGAACATTCAGTGATTCCATTTGATTGTTTGTAATATCTTTACACTGAGAACAAAAATGGGAATATTTATGCATACTCCATTTAACCTAATCGGCCGATCTATATTGAAATCTGGATCGATTTGGATTGAATTTGGTAGACTTAAATTGAGTGCAAAACTATTTTCTGTACAAAATATAGAGGCAATCGGATAAAAATCTCGTTGGTATCAGGAGTAAAAGATGGTATTCGGGTCATATATACCCTTCATATGTGATATGGCCAATTTCTGCCATAACTTACATAATGTACCAAATTCCAACCGGATCAGATGAAATGTGCACATCCAAGAGGCTCCACAAGCCAAATCTGGGAGTCGGTTTATATGGAGGCTTTATATAATTATGGAACGATATGGATCGGATATTATATTCACTCCAGGAAGATTCAGAAATCAAAAGTGGGAATCGGCTTATATGAAGACTGTATGCATTTATGGACCTATATGGACCAATTTATGCTAGAGGCCATTTGAAATTTGGTACATGATGTAAATCATCATGTACCAAATTTCAACCAGATCGTATGAAACTTTCTCCCCCAAGAGGCTTCTCAAGCCAAATTTGGGGTCGATTTCACATTTCCACTCTTGCCAAAAATAATCTACCAAAAGTAAAAGAAAATCATCAAAAATCTGCCACATAAAATAAAAATATTTTGAGATTTTTGATTAAATTTTTATGGTTACTATGAAACGTTTTTTTTTTTCTACAAAAAAATGTTTAACTATTTTATTTTACAAGTTTTTTTAGTATTTGCAATATCATATATTTTGATCTCTCCTATTAGCGACAATTTTTGGAGTACTTAAATATACCTAGAATTACAAATGTGTTGAATTTTAATGTTAAAATTATTTACAAAAAGTTAGAACTTACTCACAATGGAGTTTGATAGAATGATCTAATTCGAAATTTGAGATTTTTAAAGATATTGAATTTATAGAAAATTTATTTCCATAGAACATTTTATTGAAAATTTTGGTGAATTCAAACAAAATAACTTTCTAAAAATAAATTTTGTATTGTTGCATTACTGCAGTAACAAAACGAAATAAAGATAAGAATAAGGTTCATTCGCCCCAACCGAAACATGTATAGTATAGTCGTGTATAGATTTGTACCTGGCGTTTTCTTTTCAATGACTCATTAATAAAAAAGTTCCTTAATCTAAAATTGTCCATTAAGCACGAATAATAATTGTAAAATTAAAAATTTAATTTCTATAGAAATTTTTGTTAAAATATTTACTTCAATTGAAAATTTTATTAAGATTTTATTTTTAGAGTTTTATCGAAAATTTTATTGCATAAAATTAAAAAAAAATTATTTCTCTAGAAAATTTTGTCAACATTTTATTTCTATAGAAAATTTTGTCAAAACTTTACTCCTATAAATAATCTGGTCAGCATTTATCTTCTATAGAAAATTTGGTCAAAAATGTATTAGTATAAAACATTTTGTCAATGCTTTATTTCCATAGATTTTTTTAAGGAAATTTTGTCACAATTTTGTTTCTGAAGATAATTTTTCTCAAATTTTGATTTCCATAGATTTTGTTTTTAAAAATTTTATATCTATAGCAAATTTGCTCAAAATATGCCAACATTTTATTTCTATAGAAAATTTTGTTAAAATTTTATTTGTGTAGAATTTTTTTTTTTCAAAATTTTATTTTTATTGAAAATTTCGTCAACATTTTATTTCTATAAAAAATTTTGCCAAATTTCTATTTCTATAGAAAATTTTGTCAAATTTTTATTTCCATGGAAAATTTTGTCAAAATTTTATTTCTATGTATAAGTTTGTCAAAATATTGCTTCTATAGGAAATTTCGTCAAAATGTTGACTTCTATAGAATATATTGTCCAAATTTTACTTTTATATAGTATATTGGCCAAATTTTATTTCTATAGAATTTTTGGTCAAAATCTCACTTCTAGAAAATTTTGTGAATTTTTATCAAAATTTTATTTCCATAGAAAATCTTGTCAAAATATTCCCTCATATAGGAAATTTTGTCAAATTTTTTACTTCTTTAGAATATTTTGTCCTAGTTTTACGTTTGTAGAAAATTTTGTAAAAAATTTACGGTTATAGCACATTTACTCAATGCTTTATTTCCAAAATTTCTTAAAAAATATTTTCTCCAAATTTTGTTTCTGTAGATAATTTTTCTCATAATTTGATTTCTATAGATTTAATATCTTTAGAAAATGGTCTCAAAATTCTCTAGAGAATTTTAGCCAAAATTTTATTTCTATGGAAAATTTTGTAAAAATTTTACTTCTATAGAAAATTTGGTCAATTTTTATAAAAATTTTTTTTTTATAGAAAATCATATAGGAAATTTTATCAAATTGTTTACTGATTAGAATATTTTGTCCAAGTTTTACGTTTGTTGACAATTTTGTCAAAAATTTACCTTTATAGAAGGGAACCACCGTGGTGCAATGGTTAGCATGCCCGCCTTCCATACACAAGGTCGTGGGTTCGATTCCTGGTTCGACCGAAGTTTTTCAGCGGTGGATTATCCCACCTCAGTAATGCTGGTGACATTTCTGAGGGTTTCAAAGCTTCTCTAAGTGGTTTCACTAGAATGTAGAACGCCGTTCGGACTCGGCTATAAAAAGGAGGTCCTTCGTCATTGAGCTTAACGTGAAATCGGGCAGCAACCTCAGTAATGCTGGTGACATTTCTGAGGGTTTCAAAGCTTCTCTAAGTGGTTTCACTAGAATTTAGAACGCCGTTCGGACTCGGCTATAAAAAGGAGGTCCTTCGTCATTGAGCTTAACGTGAAATCGGGCAGCACTCAGTAATAAGAGAGAAATTTACCACTGTGGTATCACAATGGACTGAATAGTCTAAGTGAGCCTGATACATCGGACTGCCACCTAACCTAACCTAACCTACCTTTATAGAACATTTTCTCAATGCTTTATTTCCATAGAAAAGTATTTAAAAAATTTTTTCTCCAAATTTTGTTTCTGTAGATATTTTTTTGGATAATTTCATTTCTATAGACTTTTTTCTTCAAAACTTAATATCTATAGAAAATGTTCTCAAAATTCTCTAAAGAAAATTTCGTCAATATTTTATTTCTATTGGGGGGGGGTTTATTAACTTTGTCATTCCGTTTGTAACACATCGAAATATTGCTCTAAGACCCCATAAAGTATATATATTCTGGGTCGTGGTGAAATTCTGAGTCGATCTCAGCATGTCCGTCCGTCCATCTGTTGAAATCACGCTAACTTCCGAACGAAACAAGCTATCGACTTGAAACTTGGCACACGTAGTTGTTATAGATGTAGGTCGGATGGTATTGCAAATGGGCCATATCGGTCCACTTTTACGTATAGCCCCCATATAAACGGACCCTCAGATTTGGCTTGCGGAGCCTCTAAGAGAAGCATATTTCATCCGATCCAGCTAAAATTTAGTATATGGTGTTGGTCTATAAAAAATTTTGTTAGAAAATTTTGTTAAAATTTCATTTTATCAAAACTTTATTTCTATAGAAAATTTTGTCAATATTTTATTTCTATAGAAAATTTTGTCAAAATTTTATTTCTATAGAAAATTTTTTCAAAATTTTATTTTTATGGAAAATATCGTTAAAATTTTATTTCTATAGAAAATTTTGTTAATTCAATATATATCACGTAGGGACTTCCTTACAATTTAGAAGACGGTGTTAGGAGGTTTTAAGATACCTTGCCATCGACAAGCTTTACCGCATCCTTAGTAATTCGATTGTGGATGGCAGTGTTTAGAAGAAGTTTCTACGCAATCCATGGTAGATGGTACATAAACTTCGGCCTGGCCGAACTTACGGCCGTATATACTTGTTAAATAATGTTTTCTCCAAATTTTGATTTCTATGTTTCTCATAATTTGATTTCTATAGATTTTTTTCTTAAAAATTTAATATCTATAGAAAATGTTCTCAAAATTCTCTAAAGAAAGCTTTGTCAAAATTTTACTTCTACAGAAAATTTTGTCAAAATTTTACTTCTATGGAACATTTTGTCAAAATTGTATTTATATGGAAAATTTTGTAAAAATTTTACTTCTAAAGGAAATTTGGTAAAATTTTAACTTCTATAGAAAATGTTGTCCAAATTATACTTTTATATAATATATTGGCCAAATTTTATTTCTATAGAAATTTTCGTCAAAATTTTACTTCTAAAGAAAATTTTGTCAATAGTTCTCAATATTTTATTTTTATAGAAACATCTTGTCAAAATTTTTACGCCTATAGGCATTTTTGTCAAATTTTGCTTTTATAGTAAATTTTGTCAAAATTTTAGTTCTTTTGTTTACTTCCATAAAACATTTTGTTAAAAATTGAATTTATTTTTTTTTATTAAATTAACCTTCTCTAAATTAATGGTGGAAGGTATAAAAATGAAACAAATATAGCTTTGGAAATTTTTGTTTGCAATTCAGGCACACTGCTTATGGACCTAAAATAACTCTAGATTTCCAATTGTAGGATTATTGGCTAAAGATAACGGTTATATAAAATAGAGACTGAAACATTCTGACAAATCGGACAAAAATTCCCCTGTCTAGAGGCGCATGAAACCAAATCGGAGGTCGGTTTATATGGAGGCTGCATCAAAAACCTTAACGGATATGGCCCGTCTTCGAACTTTAACTGCTTGCAGGCAATAAACGAATCTGTGCCACCATTATTGAATGCTGTAGCGTGATTACAACAGACAGACATTATGTAGTCTTAGAATTTCTTCCTGATAAAAAATCTATACTCATGTAGTCGGAAATCCATATTTCGATGTTTTACGTTATGGCAAAGTTATTCTATGGTTGTGGGTATGAAAGTCACAATTTGTTTTATGTATTTGACCTTTATGAGTTTTAGCTTATTTGTTGCAATTGTTTGTTTTTTCAGTGTTCATAACATTTTTCTGTCTAACTTATTCTAAGAACCCCAAATCGACCAGGATGATAACGTGGTGCTTTGATGGATAACATGAGTTGGGATTCAATATAAATGCCGGTATTAACAATGCTTTTTGATTTTGTTGTTATCCCTTTTTGGATAATTTACCGAAAATCAATGAAATGAAAAGGATTGTCTACCAAATGTAGGCGTATTAGCATGACAACCTTCTCTTTTTTGGTATTGTAGAGGGAAAGGACATTAACGAGTATCGTAATTTGTTTATCAGCCTAAGAGACCTTCAACCAAAAAAAAAAAAAAAAAAAAAAAACAGGAATTATTGTCGAAATATAAATTATCAAATGCAATTACGTTTGTAAGCTTGCTTTTCATGTTGTCACTCGGGGACAGTGTTTAAAAGTGACTTATGTATTTTTAAATATTTGTGTTAATATGCCATATAAGTCCAGGAAAGCTAAACTTGTTTGACTATATTAACCCTGAGCCATTCTGTAAATCATCATTTTCTTTGCCATCTGAAGTCGTTCACTTTTCATGAATGCGAACAGGCAGCGAACATTGGCCTTTACGGTTGCCCACCATCAATTTTTAAGATCATTTCTGGTGTTGTTGCCATTATTTTCGTTCACTTTGTGGACATATTGCAACGATGCCAGTATTGCTAGCTATGATACGCGGAAAAAAAGATTTATTCACATTTAAATTCTAGACGGTTGTAACTATAACCGCATGGGTTTTACAACCAATAATAAAGCAATCACACTATCACCATTGAATTTGTAACGGTTTTGTCGTCGGCTGAGGTACGCTCAGTCGCCTCCAGGGTCTCCGTAAGGACCCACTAAACCTTCCGGAATAAGAACACAATTATTTACCTCTTTCAAGTTAAATAGTAATTAATTCGGTTTTATTGATAAAAAAAACTAAAAATATGTATATACGGCCGTAAGTTCGGCCAGGCCGAAGCTTATGTACCCTCCACCATGGATTGCGTAGAAACTTCTACTGAAGACTGTCATCCACAAACGAATTACTTGGGTTGCGGTAACACTTGCCGATGGCAAGGTATCTTAAAACTTCCTAACACCGTAATATGTTATATACCACATAGTCCACACGTGGTATATATTAAACTAAACAAGTAAGTAAAGTAGATAGTCGGGCGGGGCCGACTATATCATACCCTAAATCACCATTACAGAATTAGTAATCATAAGCATTTGTGGAGTAACATATAGGTCTGGGAGATAAACCGCAGTTGCATATTTAAAAAAATTAAGGGGTACATGTCTATGGGTGCTTTGTGTCAATCTGACTATAGCTCATAGTCAATGTTGCCAGGGAAATGTTCGGTTTACCCTACAAGGACAAAAAAAGTTCCCTACTTTCCCATACATTCCCAAACAATTTTCCCTACTATATTTTTCGTTAAATTAAAAAAAAAAAATTACTAAACAAAAATGGTCCTAAGTACTTTATTATCTTAAAACATGAATATGCAACGTATATAACATAGAATATAAATTTGTATTACCACCACGGTTGCCACAGTTGGTAGAATTCTACCCAAATTAGTAATCTTTATTGTTAAATCTCTATTTTGGATAAAGTTTCTATAAACAAATTTTTGTGGGAAAATTTTCTATAGAAATAAAATTTTGACAATAAATTCTATAGAAATAAAATTTTGAGAACATTTTTTATAGAAATAATATTTTGAAAAAAAAAAAATTCTATAGAAATACAATTGTGACAAAATGTTCTATAGAAATAAAATGTTGACAAAATTTTCTACAGGAATAAAGTTTACCACACATTGTTAAAGATGAAGCCTTGCCGGCTTCTAATTTCCTCCTCTAGAGCCACCAAAATGAAAAATTATTACAAATTGTGTTGAGTGAAAATGTCCTACATTGTGGACCTACGTCCCTACAAGACGATAAATATTAGAAAAACCCTACATATAAGGAATTTCCCCTACTTCTACACTGGCTGTGTTGATATTGCATCTACGGAGTTAGTATGCCACTAATATTGAGCCCATTATTAAAAAAGAGAAAATCGTTAAATTAGTGTGGGTAATAAATACAAATTTGTAACAATCGAGCAATATTCTTATGTAAGAGCTACAAGTACGTATAAGTACGATCGGCTAGTACATCAAAATTTGAAATTTGTGTAACATTGGTTAATAAATAAGAGTACTTTGGCCAAATTTGGGAAAATCGAGCGATGCATATATATGGAAGCTATATCTAAATCTGAACCAATTTGCATAATATTTTGCGGGTTTGATTAATACCACAAAAGGTTACCTTGTGCAAGATTTGAGTAAGATCAGTTAAGAAATGAGGCCTGTATGGTCAAACATTAGGTTATTAGGGGCGAATTTTTCAAAATCGGCTTATACATATACGGGAGCTATATCTACATCTGAACCGATTTCGATGAAATTTTGCACATATAGTTAGTACTATAGAGGACTGGATCTAGCCAACTTTTAGTAAGATCGGTTAATAAATAAGGGTTCTATGGCCAAATTTGGGAAAATTGGGCTATACATATATATGGGAGCTATATCTAAATCTGAACCGATTTCGATGATTTTCTGCACATATAGTTAGTGCTATAGAAGACTACATGTAGCCAAATTTGGTTAAGATCGGTTGATAAATAAAGGTTTTATAGTCAAATTTAGAAAAATCGGGCGGTACATATATATGAGAGCTATAGCTAAATCTGAACCAATTTCGATGATTTTTTGCACATATAGTAAGTGCTACGGAAGATTATATTGAGCCAACTTTGAGTAAGATCGGTTGATAAATAAAGGTTTTGTGGCCAAATTTGGGAAAATTGGGCGATACATATATATGAGAGCTATATCTAAATCTGAACCGATTTTGATGAAATTTTACAGATTTGAAGGGCGATGGAAAAGATTACTTTTTGCCAAATATGGTGACGATCCGCTTGAAAAAACGCGCAACGTGACCCCATTTGTCGAAATCGGGCGATACATATATATGGGAGCTATATCTACATTTGATCCGATTTCTTCCAAATTCAATAGCGTTCGTCCTTGTGCCCAAAAAACTCCCTGTACCAAATTTCATCAAAATCGGTTAATAATTGCGACCGGATTCCTGTGAACAACAAATACATGGACGGACGGACACCAAACGCTAGATCGACTCAGGAGGTGATTCTGAGTCGATCGGTATATATTTTATGGGGTCTAAAATCAATATTTCTGGTAGGCACATTTTTTGGCCGATCAAACTTATTATACCCTGACCACTATGTGGATTAGGGTATAAAAAGGCCGATTAAATACGTATATAATTAAGTTTAAAGTTTCTATAGAAATAAAATTTTGACAACATTTTCTATAGAAGTAAAATTTGGAAAAAAAATTCTATAGAAATAAAATTTGGAAAAAATTTTCTATAGAAATAAAATTTTGTCAAAATTTTCTATTGACAATATTTTCTATAAAAATAAAATTTTGGTACATTATTTTTGGCTCGAGTGGCAACCATGACTATGAACCGATATGGACCAATTTTTGTGTGATTGGGGATCGGCTATATATAACTATAGACCGATATGGACCAATTTTGGCATGGTTATTAGCGGCCTTATACTGACACCACGTTCCAAATTTCAACTGGATCGGATGAATTTTCTTATACATAATTATGGACTGATATGGACCAATACTTGCATGGTGGTTAGATACCATATACTAGGTTAGGTTAGGTTAGGATATGTGGCAGCCCGATGTATCAGGCTCACTTAGAATATTCAGTCCATTGTGATACCACAGTGGTGAACTTCTCTCTTATCACTGAGTGCTGCCCGATTCCATGTTAAGCTCAATGACAAGGGACCTCCTTTTTATAGCCGAGTCTGAACGGCGTTCCAAATTCCAGTGAAACCACTTAGAGAAGCTTTGAAACCCTCAGAAATGTCACCAGCATAACTGAGGTGGGATAATCCACCGCTGAAAAATTTCTTAGTGTTCGGTCGTAGCAGGAATCGAACCCACGACCTTGTGTATGCAAGGCGGGCATGCTAACCATTGCACCACGGTGGCTACCATATACTAACACTACGTACAAAATTTCAACCGGATCGGATAAATTTTGCTCCTCTAAGAGGCTCCGGAGGTCAAATCTGGGGATCGGCTTATATGGGGGCTATATATAATTATAGACCGATATGGACCAATTTTGGCATGGTTGTTAGAGACAATATACTAACACCAGATACCAAATTTCAGCCGGATCGGATGAAATTTGTTTCTCTTAGAGGCCTCGCAAGCCAAATCGGGGGATCGGTTTATATGGGGGCTATATATAATTATGGACCGATGTGGACCAATTTTTGCACGGTTGTTAGAGACCATATACTAACACCATGTGCCAAATTTCAGCCAGATCGGATGAAATTTGCTTCTTTTGGAGGCCTCTTAAGCCAAATTTGGGGTCCGTTTATATGGGGGCTATACGTAAAAGTGGACCGATATGGCCCATTTGCAATACCATCTGACCTACATCAATAACAACTACTTGTGCCAAGTTTCAAGTCGATAGCTTGTTTCGTTCGGAAGTTAGCGTGATTTCAACAGACGGACGGACGGACGGACGGACGTGCTCAGATCGACTCAGAATTTCACCACGACCCAGAATATATATACTTTATGGGGTCTTAGAGCAATATTTCGATGTGTTACAAACGGAATGACAAAAATAATATACCCCCCATCCTATAGTGGAGGGAATAAAAAACTTTGTTGATGAGTTGCGTCGGTTTCTTGATGGTCGGTAGACGTTGATTATTCGACTTGTTGATGAACGGTGATGTATGAGGACGTCGGCTCGTAGAGCTTCGTTAATTGATGAGGTATTCGGTTCGTAGATAATTCGTTGTCGGCGATAAATTGGTTTCGTTGATTATCAGTAGTGATGAGAACGCCGGCTTATCGATGTTCTGTAGTTGAGGGGAAGTTTGGTTCGTTTGTAATCGATAGTGGAGGAGACTATTGGTTTGTCTATGCTGCATAGTTGGTGATTCGTTGACAATCGGAGGCTACTGACTTCTTTGAAACGTGGACGATCGGTCGTTGCTGAGTAGTTTGG